>NW_026020009.1:2288993-2534194 GCF_900185275.1 Solanum verrucosum
AAGTGAGCCATTCCAGAGGTACTTTTTTTGTCGACCAGGTATCCAACATAGTCTGTATCAACATATCCAATCAGATCAAAATAGTCACCTGTAGGATAGTATATGAAAGGCCGAGAGTTCCCTTCAGATATCTCAAGATACGCTTACCTGCCTTAAGATGAGATTCCTTAGGACATGCCTAAAATTTTGCACACATTGCCATGTTAAACACCACATTGGTCTACTTGATGTCAGGTAGAGGATAGATCCAATGATTCCCATATACATGGTTTCGTTAACCTCAACACCTACTTCATCAATGTCAAGATTAGAGTTTGTTCCCATGGGGTGTCAATCGTGTTGGCTTCCAGCATGTTGAACTTTTTGAGCAGCACCTTGATGTGCTTTTCTTGGCAAATGGAAGGGTCATGTAAGGACTTTTTGATTTGTTGCCCCAAGATGAAATTGAGTTCTCCCATCATGTTCATTTTAAACTCATATCCCATCAAAGCAGCAAAATCCTTGCACAATGTCATCAACATATACTTGCACAATGAGAAGTTCCTTCCTTCTTGATTTCAGAAACAAGATGTTATCAATTTTTCCTCTCTTGAAGCCATTGTCAAGAAGAATTTTGATAATCTTTCGTACCACACCCTTGGAGCCTGCTTTAAACCATATAAATCCTTTGTCCAACCTCAACACATGATTTGGTAAATCAACATTTTAAAAAATAGGAGGTTGCTTGACGTGCACTTCTTCCTTCAAGTACCCATTCAAGAAGGAACTTTTTACATCCATTTGGAATAGTTTGAATCTCATGTAAGAAGCAAAATTAATTAGAATTCTAATAGCTTCCATCCTAGCAACAACATCAAAGGTTTCATCATAATCAATTTCACCCTTTTAATTATAGCCTTGGACTACCCGTCTTGACTTGTTTCTTGTGATAACTCCATGCTCATCTAATTTTTTTTCTTTACACCCATCTGGTCCCTATAGTGGATCTGTCAATTGGAATAGGGACCAGATGCCAAACATGTTTTTTTTAAAACTGATGAAGCTCCTCCCACATTGAGTTGACCCAATCAACGTCCTTCAAGGCTTCCTTTATATTCTTGGGTTCAATGGTAGAGATCAAGGTTAAAAAATCCATATGATTCCTTGTTTGTGACTTGGTGTGCATTCTAGAATCCAATGGAGAGACAAGATTGCCCATGGGATGAGATGACATATGTTTCCAGTTTGACTTCTTAAAAGTCTCAGCAGCCAGCTCCGCAGTTGCTTCATCATTCTCATAGACTGATCCCTCACTTCATCTTAACCTACTGCATCTACAGTGTCAAGCTGACATGGTCCTTGTTCAGAGTCAGTATTGAACTCGTAAAACTCAAATGTTTGATGAAACAATATCATATGATGAAAATATGTGTGGGTCATATTAAACATCATGTCAAGGTAAAACCATACAAACAAATTGAAACGGACAAATTATAAAACAACTATTTTCAACTCATCTTGATAGTTGGGAAGAGGTTTAGGGCCAAAATATTTCTAATGAAATCGTACATGTATGGGACACCCTTTCTTGTGCTTTAGTGCATATATTTCTACCCATAAAAAGATCTTTGCGGCTTTTTCCACATTTTTGAAGTAATGTTGGTCTTAGGGGTTTTTTAAAACAATCTTTTTTTTTTTGCAATAATATTGTGTTTAGGGTTTTAAAAAAATAAAAAAAGTTCAACTTTGTTTGACAGTCTAATGTACTACAAAAAAAAAGTGTAGTTGTAATGTACTATAAAGAAACCAAAAGGAAATAAGAGTCTTCCAAAGAATGAAGCAATAAACTTTAGCTGCTCTTTAACGTTTAACTATGGACAAAACTATGAATTATTCTAGAAAAAAAATCATAAATTCCTCAAGAAATCATGTTTGAAATATTCTTATATCTTGCATTTAAAGTGTGTTCCACATTCTGTAATTCAATTGTATCCGAATCAGATTTTTTGGATATCCATAAATGTCGTTCTAGTGGGGAAAAAATTCTTCTGAAAGGAGAAGAAGTTTATTATACCGCGAAGGAAAAGAAAGATGGAAAAGCCTTTATCTCCCTTATTCAAGTTGATAGATTTAATAAAATATACAATCGTGTTCCTACGTATTCTCATTTCAGTTCATGCGTTAATGGTTTATTTTGTGGTTGGGAATCATCATCACATCTAACTTTCAATCGTAGCAAAAAAGAATTAAGATTTCTGCCTGACCTGAATAAAGGTATTCCTTGGTGTAATTATTCATTAGGTTTTGAGCAAACAAAAAAACAAGTACAAAGTTGTCTCGACAACATACACTACTAAAAAACTACCAAAAACAACGACCAAAAGCAACGGACTATGTCACTTTTTTTGTCAAAATCGATGGAAAAGTGACGCAGTCATGTTCGCCACTTTTTGATTTTTTTCTTTTAAAAAAGCGACGAATAACGTCACTTTTATATATTTTCATTTATTTTTTATTTCCAAAAAGTGACGCAGTCCGTCACTTTTCTAGAAATTTATATTTTGAAAATTCCAGAAAAGCGACGGACTAAAGGACCCTGTCTGTCACTTTTTTGGGTTTATTTTAAAAAAATAATGCAAAAAAGTGATGGACAAAACCACCCTGTCCGTCACCTTTTTCTGCAATTTTTTTACAACAGAAACTGGCAGTTTCTGCTGTCCACCTGCAAATATAAATCAATTCAATTCATATTGAACCAGACCAATCAAAAAAAATATAATGTAAATATCACACAACATATAAAACAACAAACTTAAATCAATCTTCAAAAATATCTAAATCACAATACAAAAACTTATAAAGTCATTCAAAATGTGTTTCAAAATTTCAAAAAGTTCTTAAAAGAGGCTTTAACTAGGGAGTGCGATCTACAAAATTATCCTCCTCCTCACTGTCGTCGTCAGTGTCCTCGGGAGTCGAAGATGTAGTAGGTCGATGAGCGAGGTTCAACACTTGTTCTTTGATTTGTTGAACGGTTGCACTCATTCTTTGTTGTTCAGCTACTCTTCTCCGCTCAGACCTTCCAGTGTCGATGTAAACTGTGCTATTTGAGCCGACATAGCAGCAATCTGAACACCGTCAAGTGCCTCGGCTTGACGTGACGATTCAATACCTTGTAAGCCTGACTGGAGTCGTCTTACATCATTTCAAGAGCCTTGACCATAGACTCTACCCTTGTATGTCCTCCCTACCATTTTTTCTGTCCAAATTTGTCTGGACAGTTCAGGTGTTATTTGGACCGAATTATCTAGATTCTCATTGATGTACTGATTAAACTCATTCTGCATATTAAATAGAAAAATTGACATCAACATAAATACATATCATAAATATATTCACTATTAATATATATTTTTCATATTAAATAACTTACAAAAGTTCGTTTGGCCCTATCCTCCATCCACACATCCGAATCTGACTCATTTTCTTTCTTCTTCACATGAGTCTTCTTGAAAACCTCCGGTACAAGGGGAGTGCGCCCCATTTATTTTTCCTATAAATAATTTTTTTTTATATTATAACGATATTAATCAACTAATTATTTATTTAAAAGTTTGAATTAGAACTTACCATCTCTCTTGTAATTGTTCCAACGCTCTTATTCCTAGAAACTTCTTCAGTTTGAAACTTAAAACCATTGACACAGTACTTATTCATTGTCTAAATTTGACATTCAGGTCCAAGTGCAACTTCTTTCACTAATTGCAAATATTCGACATTTGAGTATTCATCATAAACCTATATATTGTTGTTTAAAATAATATAATTTAGTATAACATGAATACATTATTAAATACTTATTGATTGAATTTAAGCTTTCACACTTACATATTTTGTTAGCCATTTGGAAAATTCCGTAACGATGGCTTCATTACCCATGTGTTTACGAACAAGCTGATCATTGTACATTCAAATATTTCGTTAGTTAATGAACACTTATTAGTATGTATGTAATTTGATAATATATTTTTAACACTTACTTGAGATATGGCTGAATCTCTGGACAATTAAGCAAAATATGTGTCACAACTGATTGCATTTCCATACTAGTGAAGCTTCGCTTTCCACGTTTTTTAGATTCTCCACCATTTTGATTAAAAATTGATATCGGTGGAAATAAAGAATCAATATCACCTTCATCATTTCAATTGAGTCTGTTTCTCCTACATGACATATCAGTCCCAAAGTAATAAGAATAAAAATCATCAGTTTCTCTACCAATATGACCTTGAACAACAGATCCTTCGATCTTTCCCCTTTGCTTAATTGTTTGCTTGGAACTGCCAATTTTTTTGCATGTGTATATCTATATATGTTAAATAAGGAAAAAAAAAACTTAATGATTAACTATTTTACTTAGTGAATATTTCAATGATTGTTACCTCTCAAATGGATACATCCATCTTGTTTGAATTGGACCTCTGAGGCGGGCCTCTTGTACAAGGTGAATTGGAAGATACTCCATCACATCAAAGAAACCACATGGAAAGATCTTCTCCAACTTAGTAGTAATAACAAGAATATTTTCTTCCGTCCTGTCCAAACTACTCTCCAACAACTTTCCAGAACACAAATATTTAAAGAAAAGACTTATATCTGTGATTGGTTTCATATCCTTTTGGGTAGATGGCTAAAAATGATAGGAATTAAAGTTTCCATGAATACATGACAATCATGACTTTTCATACCTATCAATTTTCCTTCATTCATAACTGCCCGCTTTCCTAAATTCGAAGCATAGCCATTCGGCATCCTCAAATTTTAATCCACTCACAAAATTCACGTTTCTCATCCAATGTGAATGAAAAACAGGATTTAGGCTTAACTATTTTACCATTTTGTAATTTCTGCACCCATAACTCTCTTCTCTTATAATATTCCTTTATGTACATTCTAGCTTTTGGATTGTCTTTTGTCTTGTCCTTAACATTCATCACTTTGTTAAACAAATTGTCAAAATATTTTTTTTCGATGTGCATCACATCAAGATTCTATCGTAGAAGATTGTTCTTCCAGTACGACAACTCCCAAAATATGCTTTGTTTGGTCCAATTATGTTCAACACCATATCCAGGAAGTCTAGAAGATGAAGCTTCTGTAACTTTAGGTAATTGAGAAACTTTCTCCCTAATTTGATGCCTTGTGAGTAATGGAGGTGGGGGGTCACTTTCAATCTTATTTTTCTTGAATGCATTTTTCATCTTTCTAAACTCATAGTCCATTGGCAAGAACTGGCGATGACAATCAAATCATGTATTTTTTCTGCCATGCTTTAAAGTGAATGCCTTACTATTTTATATGTAATACGGACATGCTAGCTTTCCAACTGTCATCCAACCAGACATCATCCATATGCAGGAAAATCATTAATAGTAGCACACATAACGAAATTCTGCTTAGTTGATATATCATAAGTCAAAAAGCCTTCAAATCATAATTGTTTGAGCTCATATATCAATGGTTGTAGATAGACATCAATCAATCTTTTTGGATTACGGGGACCTGGAATAACACAACTTAGAAAGATGTAGGGACTGTTATGAACATTTCAGGAGGAAGATCATACGGAGTAAGAAATACCGGCCAACATGAATAAGGAGAAGCAACATTAGAGAATGGTGTAAAGCCATTTGCACACAACCCCAATCTAACATTTCTTGATTCACTAGCAAAATCAGGATATACATTATCAAAATGCTTCCACGCTTCACAATCAGATGGATGAGACAAGACACCCGACGACCTTCTATATTCACGATGCCATCTCATATATGGGGCATACCTCATTGATGCATACAACCTCTTTAACCTAGGAATAAGAGGTAGATAATGCATCACCTTAACTAGGACCATCTTTCCAGCCGGAGTCCTCTTATAACGAGCATGTCCACAAAACTTACAATTTTCTAATTCATATCAGTCTTGTAAAACAGCATGCAGCCATTAACACAACAATAAATTCTATCATACGTCAATCCTAACTTGGAAACCAAACGCTTTGCCTTATAGAAGTTCTTAGGTATGTTAAACTCCGGATTAACTAGTTCACCCTAAAGATCAACCATTGAGTCCATAGCCACATTAGGAATATTCCAATCTGATTTAATATTCATTAATCTAACCGCAACTGACAAGGCAGAATGCGGAATCCCTTCACATAGTGGACGACTAGACTCTTCTAATTGATCATAGAAGCGTCTTGTTTATTTATTAGGAGCTTCATCAAAATATTATTCGGGTTCCATCCCACCTTAAACCCCGAAAGCATCATTGATTATTTCATGAACCCTATCATGTTCAACCCTATCATCATGTTTAACCCTAAGTTGACCATGTGGTGCAAACATATTATATTTATCCACATGCATCAAATTATAAAACATACCACTCGATCCATCTTTTTCTCCATGATTAATCCATTCAAAATATCTAGGCTTAAATCCATTACAGTACAAATGAACCATGACTGTATCTGGTTCAAAAATTTTAAGCACCTACATGCACTACAAGGACACCTAACCAATCCATTATTCTTGAAAATATCAAGTGTCATTGTATGTTCAATAAAAGTTCCAACTCCGTTAATAAACTCAGGTTTCAAACCAGCACCAGTTTCATAATGCATATTATACATCCACAAACGATGATCCATCTACAACTATATAGATATTCGATTATATTAATAAATTTAATAATAATTTTACTACATTAAACTCATTTATATTGTTAATATAAATATTACATTTCAACATCTACAAAGTTAAAGCTTAATTAATTATTGAATACTAATTAATTAAGTTCAAATTCTAGTTAAGTTCAAAATTAAGTTTATATTCCTAATTAACTTTTCAAGTTATTATAAATTAATCAAGTTAAAAAAAGTTATAATTAATTTAAGTTCAAATTAACTAAAGTCAATAAGATTTCAAGTACTTCAAAATTCTAATTAAGTTCAAATAAAATCCAAGTTCTAAGAAAGTTAAAAATTAAGTTCTAATTAATTAAGGTGAACAAGATTTCAAGTTTATATTTCTAATTAAGTTCAAGTTATAGTAAAATCAAGTTATAATTAATTATAAGTTCTAATTAAGTTGTAATTCAAATCCCTAAAATCTCAAATATAATTCAAACTAGTCCTAAATTTCAAATTCAAACTAGTCTTAAAATCACAAATTCAAAGTACTCCTAGAATCCAAAAATCAAACTAGTGCTAAAATCCCAAATTCAAACTATTAGTAGTCCTAAAATCTCAAGTATAATTCAAACTAGTCCTAAATTCTGAATTCAAACTAGTCTTAAAATCACAAATTCAAACTAGTCCTAGAATCCCAAAATCAAACTAGTGTTAAAATCCCAAATTCAATCTATTAGTCCTAAAATTTCAAATATAATTCAAACTCTAGTCCTAAATTCCAAATTCAAACTAGTCTTAAAATCACAAATTAAAACTAGTCCTAAAATCCCAAAATTAAACTAGTGCTAAAATCTCAAATTCAAACTATTGTCCTAAAAACTCAAATATAATTCAAACTCTAGTTAGTCCTAAAATCCGATAATCAAACTAACTCAAATAATACCCAAATTCAAACAACTCCTTAAATACCCTAATTCAAACTAATCCTACAATCCCAAAATCAAACTAATTAACTCAAGAAATACCCAAATTCAAACAAATCCTAAGATACCCTAATTCAAACTAACCCTAACATTAAAATTTTCAATGCACTCACTAACTAATAATCCCTAATTCAAACTAACAATCAATAAACACAAAATCAATAAACTAATTACAATTAAATAACTAAAAAAATCAAATATAGCTCAAATTGAATTTTTTTTGATATATAAAATCCTAACCTTAAAGGAGAAGGAGAGAATGAAGAGAGAGGGGAAGGAGGCGGCTCCTCCAATAGCTACTTCTCGCGAACACCGGAGATGGACGACGGGACAACGGGCGGAGGGACGGTGGGCGCCAGAGTGTAGAGAAGGAAGAGAGAAGGAGGTTTTTGAAAATGGGAAAATGGGGAAATGGGGGAAAATTAGCGTCTGTCTTTCAGATATTTAACAAAAAGCGACAGACAACGTCTCTATGTCCGTCGCTTTTTAATAAAATAGTTGACCAACATTTTGACCGAAAAACGACGGACTAAGAGACACCGTCCGACTCTTTTTAAAAATAATTGCCATATATTTTGACCAAGATGTCGTCCGTCACTTTTTTTTAAAAAAGTAATTAATAAAATAAAATAAATTAAAAGCGACAGACAACATGGTTATGTTTTAATTTATATATAATTATTTTTAATAAAAGTGACGGACAACGTCGCTATTTATATTAAATAAATAATTATTAATTATATATTTATTTGGCGTAAAAATCCAAAAATATAGCGACGAACTAAGAGATGCCGCTCGTCGCATTTTGTAAAATAATTTTAAAAATAATTATTTTTCGAAAAATGCGACGAAAGTGTGGCAAAAGGCATCGCTTTTTGGAGCGACGCCGTCCGTCACTTTTTTGTCTATCATTTTTTAGCAGTTTTTTAGTAGTGATATCATGTTGAAGAAGGAAACATAAAATACTAGATTTTTTATTTAGGCATAGACAAATTATGGAGAGAGACTCGAAGCATTTTCCCTAGTATTACATCTTGTAGCCCTAGTATTTGCATTAGTGGAGTTATCTATCAGTTTGTTATAAATGATTACAAATCAGCTATAGTTGCATTTGATGTTAAATCTGAAAATTTTCAAATTATTGCATTCAGAAAAGCATTTTGGTCGGTGCACTATCATGAGCTGATAGAGGTGAAGGGTAAATTAGAAATCATAGATTATGAAAGAAAGCTAAGTGGATACATGGACATGTGGATTTTAGAGCAGAAACCAGAAAAACAATGAGAGAGACATATCATTAGCATTCCCTTGATATGGTACGAGATTGTATTAGTCCTGTACTTAAGGTCATGTGCTTTCTGTTGTTTCTGTTATGATGTCACAAGAAAGATTTGGCTGGAATTAAAAATCAACGGGCTTCTAAAGGAAAACAACAACAATAACATTTATAGTTATGTTGAAAGTCTTGTTTCCTTTGGATAATATTTTTTTTCAAATTGGAATCATGAGTTCTTGTATGTCCTTTTTCTTGAATTTTGGTAACTTAATCCTATAAGATCATAGCATTGGTGTTAAAAGTATCCAAATAGAGATATGTTACATTTATAGTTATGTTTAAAGTCTCGTTTCCTTTGGATTATTTCAAGTTTTGGTGAAGTGATGTACTGTGAATTTATGGTACTTTTAATGCTTTAAACTTGGAGTTTTGTGTGCTTCTTAAGCATTTGTTAGTAGATGTGATGATATTTTACTTGGATTTTACAGGATATATGTTTTTGGAGCAGTTGGCACTAAAATATTGCAGCATAAGTGATTTTTGAGGATTCACGAGTTGACCTACGAGTCGTAGACTCTTCAATGACCCATAGGTAGGAGTCATGGTTTGAAGTGGTAATCTAAAATGATAGAAGCTAATGACGAGCCATAGTTGCTTCTACGAGTCGAACAATGAAGTCGTAGAAATGTTAAGAGATGTTATATTCTAGTGAGCGAATGGAGAATTGATAGGACGGGCTATACAAAGATCTACAACCATAGATCATGCACGTAGAAATTTCAGTCAAGTTGAACGACTAATTGCTGACTAACGGAGGGGACATACGAACCGTAGGAAATCCTATGAGTCGTAGGTACCAAGCGTAGAAACGATTGCCCAAGAAGAATTTCCTTAAATTTTCATTTCCTATAGTGTTTAGGATTTGATGTCCATAAATATTAGTTATAATTTTCATTTTCGAGTTGTTAGATGTTTCGAGACTTGTTTTTTTGGCTTTGAGAACTATTTTGCAAACATTTTTAGCATTTAGTTCTTTTAAGTGTTGGTTTATAAAATTTCTCTTGTTCTACAATTCAAGATTCTGGATTTCATCTACTCTAATTGTAAGTTTATGATTTATTCTATTAATATTATTATGAATTGTGATCACCCAAGCATGAGTAGCTAAATCCACAACTAGTATTGTGGGAACCATGAGTAATTAATAAAGAAGACCAAATAATTAAGTAATTCTTGAATAGTGTTTATGCATGTATTGTTGATCTCTTATTTCCAGTGAATACCATGTACATGGAATCAAGGAAATCCCCTGACCCCTATGATCTTGAATTAAGAAAAACTTTGCGAAGAATGGCTGGAAGAAGTAAAAATCTTTGACTAAACGATGATCCAATAGGAGAGGGCCATGGGGAGGTTGTGTAACACCCCACACTCAAAATAGAGGATTTCATATTAGAACGTCAAGGTGCCACCCCTCAAGGACCAACTATGGGCCCTTAAAGAGGACCCCTAGAAAACTTCCCAAGGCAGTGACCTACGACAGGACCCACTCCCCGTGGGTGGGTCCACGCCTCGTGGATAGGGGTTGTGTTTCAAGCTCTGTTGTTTTTTGCCAGTCTCTGAACCCAAACCACGGTGTTGACTAGGATGGACTGTGGGTCCACCCACGGCCCATTAGCCTGGTCTTGTGGTTGGGACAAAATGGGGCAGTTGGGCGATTAAGTTTAGGGGCACTTTGGGGTTTTCTGGTTTTAATTAGGATTAAGTGATGTCGTTTTAACCTAATACACACCACATATATAAACCCAATTCTCTCTTCTCTCTCTAGAAGAAGGAAAAGGAGATGAAGGAGGTTCAAGCTAGGTCAAGTCCTCCAATCTTCAAGATTTTGAGGGCATTGTGACTAAGGTATGAAAGCTATTCATCCATGGACTTCTTCCATCTATGAAGTTCCCTAGTTTTCCCCAATTGTGAAGATTAAATCCCCAATTCTAGTTAGGGTTTCTTCCAATATTGTGGGTATTGATGTATGTTGATCCAGTTGAGTGGATAATGATTGTTTATGATTGAATTGTTAGTAAATCAAGTTTTTAAGATGAAATAACATGTTTACATGCCTAACCTGTGTCTATAAAGATGAAATTGAAGTAAGTGGGTTTTGGTGCCTTGAAAGGGGAAATGGAGGATTCAGAGTCAATCTTCTAAGATTGATGATATGTGTAGTAGATTGCTTGAGATTAGGGCATATAGATATGATTTGAATGAGATTAAAGTATGCATGTTGAATTAGGACTAGTAATGCTTGAGATTAAGCCTATATGATGATGTATGATTAGAATTATTTAAGAATGAAGCATGTGAGTAGAATGCCTTGAGACTTAGGTCTATGATATGCTTATGAGAAATTTTGCTTGAGATTAAAGCTTGTAGCTATGAATGTTGATTCTTAGGGCTTTGAGAGTAAGGCTAAGGTGATAAATTATGAATGTTAAGGCTTTAAGAGTGAATCTTGCAAGAGAATGGTAAGCTATAGACAAGATGGTTTTGGAAGGACTTTACACACATAATGTACATTATGTATGTATTAATGTGTGAATATGATATTGAATATGAGATGAAAGCTTTTACGTAAATTGAGTCCGGCTTCCAAACGAGATCCTTATACACTAGTTGAGCCTGGGTTCCCAAGTAAATTTCATGAGATGGAGACCTTTTACGCAAGTTGAGTCCGAGATTCTAGTAGAAACCTCTATACCTATAGAGTATGTTAATTATGATAGCTTGAAGTTATGATATGGTATCCCTTCATGAGAAGCTTGACTTGGTAAGACAAGACCATGCATGTTAGCCTGAGTAGTAGATCTCATGGATAGCCTTGGATTGAGAAATCGTACCCTTCCTAAGGTTATCTTGAACTAGCATAATAGAATGCTTGCATGATAGAATGACTTGGTAAGGCCAAACCATTTCATTGGTAGCTTGGATTGAGCAATAGTACCCTTCCTTGAGTAGGTTAGGAATGCATGATAGTGTGCTTTTCCTTGATTGCCTTGACTTGGTAAATCATAAACATTCATGAGTAATGTATGTATTGGACTAGTAAATAAGTACTTTTCCATGATTAGTAGACATAGCTAAAGAGGGACAAGTCCCTATTCAAAGTAGCATGATGATGATGAATCAAGGTTACTTCAAGGAAGTATCGTAAGTATGTTTTTATATGAGATTTTCTTTTATGATGTATGTTTATCTTGGATTGTTGCTATAGTTGCCTTCCTTTATATGTTTGACTAAAGGTGAATGTTCTTTTGTCTATGAGAAGTAAGCTAAGGATGAGGTCAAAAGATGATGAATATGAATGATGGCCTAAAGTGGTTTACTTAGCATGGGTGAGATTTATGGGGTCTCATACATGCATTGCACAAGTATGCTTTGAGGTTACTTATGAAGTGTTTCTCTTATAGTATAATGATCTAGATGCATTGATTATGCCTACGACTATGTTATTATCTCTTATGCTTTTAGTTTATGTCTTATATTGGCTAATGATTATGTTATGCTCTTGATGATGTTATGTTAGCTATCATATTTAGTACATTTTGTACTAACACATACTCTTTCCTACATTTTTATTAAATGTAGGGTCCGACGATATTGAGTTCCATCCCCGTGGCTAGGATCATAGTAGAGCAATGATTGAAGCTTTGGTGAGTCCTCATAGTATCCGAGGAGATAGTCACCATGTTCTTACGTTGTCTTTAATTTTATCTTTTTACAACTTTTGTATGGGCTGCACCCCAAAGACATTTATGGTTTTAGATTGTTTGAGACAAGTGTTATAGACTTCCGCTCGTTTTTATAAAGGACTTTGATTGTATGGAAAATGTTTTAAATTTCCACATCATTTATATTGCTATATATTATGATATGCTAATGGGCTTGTTTGAGGCCTCTCGGGGTCTTGTACGCCTTGTCACGACCCAGGGTACAAACTTGGTAATCAGAGCACAAGGTTTAGAATGGTTCTAGGATGTCTCAAAACCACGTCTAGTAGAGTCTTGTTCATAAGTGTAAAGCGCGCCATATTTATGAATGGGGAGCTATTAGATGATTAGAAAATCTCACTTTTCAACTTCTCTAAGTTGTGCCATAGAGTTTAACTCTATAAGGTCTTTCTCCAAATCCTTACCCCAATGGACTAAGGATATGGCTAATACAAGGGCAAATGCTAGAAGGATTGAGGAAGACATGGTGGATCAGGAAGCTCATCTACAAGCTCTGATTGACCCTTTGGGAGAGAATGTGACTAATCCGGAGTTTAGGTCGGCTTTTCAAGTGTTGGTTCAAGTCGTGACTGCCCAAGCCAATAAAGAGGTAGTAGCTCTGTGAACCCAAGAGTGAGAGACTTTACTAGGATGAACCCTCCAGAGTTTTATAGTTCAAAGATGGAGGAAGATCCCTAAGAGTTTATAGATGAGGTCCATAAGGTGCTAGATATTATGGGAGTTACTCCGGTATGGAAGGCGAAATTGGTCGCTTGCCAACTTAAGGGAGTTGCTCAAGTTTCGTTTAATCAATGGAAAGAAGCAAGAACGGTAGAGATGGGTCCCATGGAATGGGAAAGTTTCAAAAATGCTTTTCTTGATAGGTTTTTCCCTCTAGATATGAGAGAGGCTAAGGTGCTTGAGTTCATTAACCTTAGGCAAGGTAGCCTGAGTGTTAAGGAATATGCCTTGAGGTTTACCTAACTATCCAAGTATGCTCCTTCCATTGTGGCAGATCGTAGAACTTGGATGAGTAAGTTTGTGTCGGGAGTGTGCGATCTAGTGGTGAAAGAATTCCCTACAACTATGCTTGTTCAGGATATGGATATTGCCCGTTTTATGATTCATTCGCAACAAATTGAGGAGGCAAAGCAAAGAGGGAGATCTAAGGAGAAATAAAGGTCTAGAATGGTTGATGATAAGTTCTCCTGTGATGGGTCCGATGGACATGATCGTTATAGGAATCGACAAAGGTCTTCCGGGTAAGGTTTTTCCCATGCTCCTAGGTATAATGAGGATAGGGTGCCTAACCCTTAGCCACAAGGAATTAGTAATGAATTCCTATGGCCTACTTGTGCTAGGTATGGAAAAAGACATGAGGGTAGATGTTTAACCGGCATGGAGGGTTGCTTTAGTTGTGGTGAAAGTGGTCACCAAATGAGGAATTGTCCTAAGGAAAGGGCTAAAGGAAGAGAAGATGCTCCTAAGCAAAACCGGTTCTATGCACTTCAAGCTAGAGGTGACCATGAGTGAGCTCCAAATGTGGATCCCGATATGTTGATAGCTTCTTAATTGATTGTTTATGCTTTGTTAGATTTTGATGTCATTTTTTTGATATTTTGGTTGCACTCCTATTATGCTCCTATGTGATTGTAGAACCCGTATAGTCAATTGTTAGTTCCCGAATGAGCCTATTCGAGAGTGGAAGGGAGGAAGTTTATGTCATAAGTTTGGGTTATGTCTTGTCTTGAAGTTGACTATGAAGGTTGCATGTACCACCTAGTTAAGGTGAGGGAGATAGGTTCAAGTGTTGACCAACTCCAAAGAGTTAGTTATCTTTTTAAGATTGATCTTAGGTATGGTCATTATGATTAGGGTGTTTAGATAATACCTAGATATGTTTGGTTAGTAGACTCTACCAAGGGTAGTGCTATGGTTTAAGGTGTTCCAAATCGTCTTTTGTGTTAGATGTGAAAGTAAGCAATGTATTGATCCAACCTTTGTAGAATTGAAGAAGACGGTTCGTAGAAAGTCCGTTGAGGCTTCCTCCCAAGGGGGAGATGGTGTGCTTAGATAACAAGGTCATTGTGTGATCATAATGTTTGTGACTTGGGCTTACTTGAAACATCCCACCTATGAAGGGTGTAGTGAGTTTAGTATGAAAGGGAAGCTTAGTCCCCGTTTTGTAGGCCTATAAGAAATTTTGAGACCTGTGGTAAGGTTGCTAATGAGTTAGCTTTGCAAAATGAGTGGCATCGGTGCCTTAGGGGTGTTGATGAGTCCACAATTTGGACTTATTTAGGGCCTTAATTGGATAGATTTAGTGTCCTCAAATGCTCTTTTATGCCAATAACTGATGTAAAATCCTTGATTTCCAGGTATTTGGATTGAGGAACAAAGCATGGACACTAATTTGCAAAAAGAAACAAAACGAGCTGAAAGAAGGAAGAAATGAAGGCTTGGTGATCGCCAAGTCCCTTTGGCGAGTCACCGAATGGCCACCATCTCGCCTAAAGTTCCAATGTGCCAAGCCTTAAAGGAGAAAATCAAATTGGTGAGGGAAATGAGCAGTCGGTAAGTCGCCGAGTGATTCCGTGACGCAGATACAGATCACCTAAAGTTACAAAACTTGAGGATGTTGAAGGCCAAAGCTAAAAGGTGATGGAACTGACCAAAGGGCGGATTGCCGAGCTGATCGACGAGCACGACTTACTGTATCGAATGGCCCTTCGCAACATATTTTTGGCGACTATAAATACGTTTTTGAACATCTAGTTTTATATCAATTTTTATTCTGAACATTTATTAGCTTAATTTTCAGTTTGAACTTAGAGTATTGAGACAAGTTTTCCTTATCTTTGAAGAATTGAAGTATTCCATTTTTGAGAAATTGGAAGTGGGTCTTTGAGATTTTTCAATTTGGACCTTTGTAAAGACAAAATTAATCTTACCCAGTCAATGGAAACACAATTTGGTAACGATTTTTATCTTTTTATGATGTCTAGCTAAAACTCCAATTCTTGAAGTGTGATTATGGGTTGATTTAGCTTATGGGTATTGCTAATTGTTGGTTTAAATGTTGTTTAAAAGTGATTTCAATCATTAATTGTGGTTTAAATTGAAGGATTGTAGTTGCAAATGCAGTTCTACCTTCGTGTTTTTGGCTTAATCAAGAAAGAGGCTTTAAAACCAAGATTATTGATTAATGGTCTATGGGTATTGGGTTGTCATGGGTTCAACTCGAGAGAGTGAATCCTAAACCCTTTTCCATATATTCAGCTCGAGATAGTGAATGGACTAAGGCGTAGGTTGTTCTTATTTTTCTTGCTTGTTGGTGTTCGTGAGAAACCAACTTGATTCGGGGTAAATTGTTCGACAGAAAGTTTACCTTCTCTATAGTCTAGCCTATTCACTAATTTACAACTATTTTCCAACAGTTTCAATCACCCATTTGTCTATATTAGCCTATAATCGAATCACATCCTAAGAACCTATCTTAATATTTGTTAATTCGTATTATTTGTTGCTGCCGTAGTTGATAGTTGAAACCAAAATCCCCCTATTATTTGACATTCGTGTCACCCCTTATTTGAATTATATTTTTATTCGTAAATGTCTATTCCTATGATTGACTTGAGCATATTCATACTTTACTCTTGAATCTTAAACATGTACCGCTCCTTGTGGGATTCGACCCCAACTCATTTAGTTGAGTTATTATACTAATTAGCGATTGTTGACACTTAGAATTGGATGAAGTGTCCTTGAAACGTTAATCAAAATGGCGCCGCTGCCGGGGAGTGGTGTTGTTTAAGATTTTTTAGTTAAGTTGAATTTTGTTCTTGTTAGTTACAGTTGAATCTATTTATTTTTAGTTTGCTTATTTGTGTTTTGAAACATAGAGTATGAGTGTGAACGAAAGCATTGGTAGCCAAGTGGGCCACCAAGATGACATCGGCAACCTCAACGATGTCAATGAGCCTAATGCTAATAACCCTCATCTTATGGGTGGAATTGGTGCCATTCGCTTGCCCCCGGTTGAAGGGAACGTTGTGTTCCATATTATAAGTACTATGTTGCAGCTCTTGTAATTGAAAGGGTGGGTTGGCTTATGAGGATCCCCATGAGCATATTAGAAACTTTGTGGATGTTTGCGGGCCATTCTCCTTCAAGAACATATCCCAAGAGTCGGTTCGGTTAAGGTTGTTCCTGTTTTCTTTAATGGGAGAATCATGTAAGTGGCTGGCTGAATTGCCACGAGAATCAATCACTTCGTGGGAAGAGCTTGTCACCACATTTCAAGTGCGATTTTTTCCTCTTTTAAAGATGATGACTCTTTGGGACAACATTCAGAGCTTTAAGTGTTTGGAGGGTGAGCCAATTAATGAGACTTGACTGTGATTCAAGAAGTTGATGCTACAATGGCCAACTCATGGTTTGCCTGACAACGTTTTGCTGCAATATTCTTATCGAAGCCTTGATTCGGTGAACAAGGGTGTAGCGGGCCAACTTTGTCCAGGAGGTTTGATGCAACAACCTTACGTTATAGCAACCCAACCTTTGGATGGTATGACCATAATTAATCGGGCTTGATACACCCGCGAAGATCAGGTCTCCCCTCTCACGTTTAAATTGACCAAGGAGCAGCTTAAGAAAGACCAAGAGAGGGATCAGAACATGGCAAAAATCATGGCACAACTTGACATTTTGTCCAAAAATGTCATGGGAGCTGGTGCTCGAAGTGTCAATGCCGTGGGTCTCGGGTGTGTGGATATGATGTCTCGTATTCTCAACAAGGCTGAGGGGTCGGACAAGATTTTTAAAGATATGAAGGAAGATGTATCGACCCTTAGCCAGACGGTTACCTCCCACTCCGTCTCGATCAAACAACTGGAGACCCAAATGGGTCATATCTCGTCTCATTTAAACCCGAGACAACAAGGGGGGGGGGGTTTCTTAGTGACATTATGGCCAACTCCAAGAATGAGGTTTGAGTGTGGACTTGTGTCGTGCCGCGACGTTAACTAAGACGCTGTTTGGGAGGCAACCCAAATTTTATTTGCTTTCTTTTTAATTTTGAAATAATGGTGTGCTGAATGTGCATGTTAAAGTATGGAATGTGTTTGAAAAGAGCAGATTGGCGAGCAAAAGTTCAGTCGGCCACTCGCCCAAGAGGCCGGTGAGACCGACGCGGACCACTGTTAGACTCAAGACATTTTGAAATTGGAATCTGTAAAACTCGGCAAGCCTAGGAGCAGATTGGTGAATCGCTGACCAGGTCAGCGTTCACGACTTTGTCCGCCGTTTGGACCCCCACATTAACTGGAGATCCTATAAAACTCGGCGAGGTAAGTGGCCACTCGGCGTATCGCCGAGTGGATCAGCGAGCGAAACTTATATCGCCGAATGGGCGAGAACTGAATGGTTTTAAAGGCCAAAAGTTCAAAAGTTTAAAATCTTTCATATTCCCTTACTTTTCAACTTTTGAAACTCACACCCGCACTATATTTTTCCTATATTCTTGTGTTCTTGTAGCGTATTAGTCGTTGATTGTGTGTTCGGAGTTAGATTCTTTGCCGCCTAGCTTTTCAACTTGTTTATTCGGCTTCTAAGGTTGGTTTTCCGAATCCCGAATTCATATTTTGCGATTTTTACTCATTTGCAATTGATTTGATCTTAGTTAAGTGTTCTGGGTCTCTCTGATCATAATTGTGTATATGTGTGTCTGTTTTACTTTGAATATCGTGCCTATAAAGCCTTTACTGTTGATTTCCCAATTTTTTTGTGCTTAAAATTGATTAAATTTGTTAGGTTGTGCTTAAATGATGTTGAGTCTAGTTGAGTGAAGTCTAATTAACCTACATTTGTGCCAAATGACGTGTTTTGCCCAATGATGGAGCGGTTGATGTCATTCATAAGGGCAAAAGTCATCAAATGGCCAAATTTGGCCAAACCAGGAGAAGTCTGAGTATCCCGTGGGGATGGGTGTAATGGGTTTTAGTCTAATTGAATGAGTGTATGTTTTAATTTTGTTTTCGGGGGCTGCGGGGTTGAATTTGGAAGATGGGATTGAAAGTAGGCACTTTGGGCCATTTGGCGAGCTCGCCGAACCACTGGGCGGTTTGCCGAATCCCCATTATCGTTGTTGATTTCATGCTAAATGTGAGTTTAGGTTCTGTAACTTTCGGCGAGAAGCCTGAGTTCGCCGAGTGCACTCGTCGACTTGCCAAATGTCCTTCTTGATCGTCTTTTCTGATCCCCTAACCCCTAAAATGCATTGTAACTTTCGGCGGGCTAGTCTTTCCTCCCCGAATGCTGTCGGCGATTCGTCGAAAGGCCCATCCCATCGCCGACATACCAAATTTTCTAGAAATTTTTGAACCAATTCTTTTGGCGAGCCCGATCTGGCAACTCGCCGATCGATTCGGCGAGTTTGTCTGCAACTATTTTTTCTGCAACGGACCTTGAACTATTTCTAACTCTTTTTGGTGTTTTTTGCAGAAATGGCTAGAGAAAAAGTGGCGGTAGAGACCTGTCGCCCTGCAAGCGGGCCAAGGGACTAAAAATCAACGAGGATGTAGCTGCATCCAAGGCGAAGGCCACTAAACTTCCCACAACAGGTGGGAAAGGAAATGGCAAGGCACCTGCACCTGTGTCACCGGAGACCAACTCTGACCGTGACAAAATCTATGCCACTCAGTTCACCACTTCTGAGAGTGAGGGTGAGCACCAGGAGTACCAGGCTGCAACTTCCGAGCCTGAAGATGAGCTACTAGCAGCCTAGAAGGCGGAGCTGCGTTCCAAGAGGATGAATCATCCGTCTAGGATCAGGACTCCTAGGCCACCACTACTCCTCCTGCTCCTGCACAGGCTGTGGTCTTAGCACCACCAGTAAAGGGTCCTCCTCCCGGGTCTATGAACAAATTGAAGACTGAGGGGCTGAGGACCATGATAGAGGAAAAAAGGTTGTCCACTGATGGAGTCATTGACCGATATTCGAAGATCATGAGCTTTCTAAGGTCCCACAAGTTCCAGCTGTTCACTAAACCCCGTGGTCCTTATGTTCCAAATTGGGTCCGTGAGTTCTACACCGCTTATGGAGCTCTAATTCCACAAGGAAAGAAGTCGGCCGCCAAAATTCAAGCCAGTAAACTATGTGGTTGTTAAGGGCAGAAAAGTGAAGTGTGATAGTGATGCTATCAATGCAGTCCTAGAGTGCTCAAATGATATTGACGATGACTGTCAACACATGATCAGGACAGAAACGATGGAGAACATAAAAAAATGGTTGGCCCCTCTGATATCAGATAGTACCCCCAAGTGGCTCGAGGTTGGGGCAACCATTGAAAAGAAGGACCTCAATGTAGTAGCGAGGTATTGGTTTGGATTCATCAGTAATACGATTATGCCATCCCAAAACGAATCAATTCTCTGCCACGTCAAGTGAGCTTGTTTGGGTTGCATCATTGATGAGACGAGGCTGAATCTGGGGATGATTATTGCACAAGAGATGCTTATGAGGGCCAAGCATCACCAGACTTCCCTCCTCTTTCCGGTGTTGATCACCGAGTTGTGCAGACGGGCTCAGGTGCCTAAAGATGAGAAGAAGGATGTGGAAGTGACTCCCACATCTTCTATCGGCATCCGGAGGATTGAGGTAGAGTACTTGAAAGATGAGGCTGAGAAGAAGAAGGCAGCCTCGGTGGATGCATCCCCAGTTGTGGATATTCAGACACTACCTGCAGAGGTAGTATTGCCTACTCTGGCCCCTGGGCCTTCAGGTACATCTAGTGTTGCCCCTTCTGTTACTCCCAGTTCTTCTACATCTCCCTTGCCTCCCAGATCGGGTACTCATGTTACTGCCTCCTGACCCCAACTCACTCAGGCTGCATTACTAATGATGGGGAAGCTAGCCCATTCTGCTGATCGCCGTACTGCCAGACTTGAGGCCTCCATTCCAAGCATGATTTAGGCAGCCTCGCTGATGCTGTGACAACTTTGAGTGCTACCATTGATGCCATTGCAGCTAGGATAGCGGTGTGCGAGCGTGGCCAAGGGGCCACTAAGGAGGTGACGGCTCTAAAGGCTGTTATTGCTGTGCTGAGGAGAGATATGGACCAGCTGAAGTCCACTAACATGTCTATGATTTTCGGGATGGTGGAGATCCTAGATGTGCCAATTGAGCCATATATGCCTTCGACTACCACCAGAGATGATGTTCGAGCTGAGGAGGTAGTTTATCCCGAGTCTGAGGCTGAGGTGGATGAGGAGATTCTTGAGGTTGTTGAGGAGGCTTCTTACGAGGGCCTTACGGATATTGATGAGGCCAAGGTAGAAGTAGTTGTGCAGACATCTTTAACAGACACACCTTTGGCAGTCCCTGGTGGATCTGGTACTATTGATGTGACTTCGGGCACTGATGCCCAAGATCGGAGTGTAACACTGGGCACTGATGGCCCGGCAGATGGAGCGACTATGTAGACAATACTTTTTTTTACCTCCCTCTCTGTCATTTTTATCAATTTTTGGATGTTTATTTCATTTTGAGGAAAAATGCTTTTGTTTTGTGGTGGAGTGAGGTACTTCCATACCTATCTCTTGTTTTGATGATATTTTATATATATATTGGGCTTTTTGCTATATAATTTGTTTTGGCACTGTTTTTGTGGATGATTGAGCTTGTAGCTCCTTGCTTTAATTTTAAATGGTTTTTTACTCGTTTTGAATTTTTTGTGCCACCTCTTGATTGTGTTTGAATGTGGTTGTTCTTTTGCAAATTTGAGTATCGGTCTTGATCAATATAGATGACTTAAATAATGCTCATAATCAAACAAAATTGAATGTCCGTCTACGATGAGGCCAAATGAAGTTGCATAGGCAATATGTGAATTTTTTGCATCTCGTTGTGACTAGCCGATTATCAAATTGAGTCTCTTGTGATGAACATTGCACACTAGCGAAAGTGTGGAGTCGTGTTTGACATTGCTGTCAATGCCTTGTGTGATGAGCTTACCGTGAACCATGCGTGATGACACCTAGAATTTTTCCTGTTAGTCCAATTTACTAAGTGATGCAAGCTCTTGAAATGATCTTAGGCAACAATTTTAAAGAGTGAAACAATTTGACTGTATACCTCTTTTGTGGCCTACCTTGTGAGTGTGTGAACTTCGCTTGAACACCTTTTGAGCCTTAGCCTTTCCTTGGATGAAACTTGATGAAATTGTGACCTGTGTTTATCCCTTCACCCTTAATCCTCATGGAATGTGGTTTGTTTGAATAGCCAACTTAGGCCAAAAGCCTAAGTTGGAGGTGTGGTGAAAAGAGAAGGTAAATCAACAAGTGCAAAGAAGTCCCCTCTACCCATGATTTTGATAAAGATGGAACCCCTCCATACAAAAAAAGAGAGAAAAAGAAAAGAAGAATGAAAACGAAAAAGAATGAAAAAGTTGGAAATAAAGTTGTGAAAGTGCAAAAGAAATGGGGTGTCCGGTATTCCATGGAAAGTGAACAATGGGGCGACTTTTGAGCATGAATGAGAATGATGAACAAAAGGAAAGAAAGTGTTGTTCGTACCACATTTCATGAGGATAGCAGCCACTGACCCTAAATGACCATACCTTTACACTCAGCCCTGTTACAAGCCTTGAAAAGACCTTTTTTATCTTGAGTGAGCTGAAACAAGTGTTGATTGGAAAATAAGGGCAAACTTATGGGTGAAGTCATGCATGTGTTCTTCGTTGTGAGTGTGAGAGTTGTATGTGATTCCAGAGCTATTAATTGTTGAACCATGGTGTGTGAATATGGAATCATTCTTTGTGTGAGGGCATTTGAGTACCTTTGTTGAGCTTGAACTTGCATTTGAAGCAAGTATTGTGAACTTGAGAATCTTTGATAATGGTGAGTCACAACTTGAATCTTTCAGTGCACAATTGATCCTTGCATGAGTAAGTTGAGTCTTTTTGTGTACATTCATGATTCAGTCTTGTGCAGTACTGTTTGAGTCATCCGTTTTGAACTACTGAACTTGAGTTTTACTTGAGGACAAGCAAACATTTAAGTTGTGGGTGTTGATGAGTCCATAATTCGGACTCATTTAGAGCCTTAATTGGATGGATTTAGTGTCCTCAAATGCTCTTTTGTGCCAATAACTGATGTAAAATCCTTGATTTCCAGGTATTTGGATTGAGGAACAAAGCATGGACACTAATTTGCAAAAAGGAACAAAGCGAGTTAAAAGAAGGAAGAAATGAAGGCCTGGTGATCGCCAAGTCCCTTTGGCAAATCGCCGAATGGCCACCATCTCGCCTACCGTTCCAATGTGCCAAGCCCTGAAGGAGAAAATCAAATTGGCGAGGGAAAGGAGCAGTCGGCAAGTGATTCCGCGATGCAGAGTTAGATCGCTCAAAGTTACAAAACTTGAGGATGCTGAAGGCCAAAGCAAAAAGGTGATGGAACTGACCAAAAGGCGAATCGCCAAGCTGATCGGCGAGCCCGACTTACTGTGCCGAATGGCACTTCGCAGCATATTTTTGGCGACTATAAATACGTTTTTGAACATCTAGTTTTATATCAATTTTTATTCTGAACATTCATTAACTTAATTTTCAATTTGAACTCAGAGTATTGAGACACGTTTTCCTTAGCTTTGAAGAATTGAAGTTTTTCATTTTTGAGAAATTGGAAGTGGTACTTTGAGATTCTTCAATTTGGACCTTTGTAAAGACAAAATTAATCTTACCAGTTGATGGAAACACAATTTGGTAACAATTTTTATCTTTTTATGATGTCTAGCTAAAACCCCAATTCTTAGGTTGTGATTATGTGATTATGGGTTGATTTAGCTTATGGGTATTGCTAATTGTTAGTTTAAATGATGTTTAGAAGTGATTTCAATCATTAATTGTGGTTTAAATTGAAGGATTGTAGTTGCAAATGCAGTTCTACCTTCGTGTTTTTGGCTTGCTCAAGAGAGAGGTTTTAAAACCAAGATTATTGATTAATCGTCTATGGGTATTGGGTTGTCATGGGTTCAACTCGAGAGAGTGAATCCTAAACCCTTTTCCACATATTCAGCTCGAGAGAGTGAATGGACTAAGGCGTAGGCTATTCTTATTTTTCTTGCTTGTTGGTGTTCGTGAGAAACCAACTTGATTCGCGGTAAATTGTTCGAGAGAAAGTTTACCTCCTCTATAGTCTATCTTATTCACTAATTTAAAACTATTTTCTAACAGTTTCAATTACCCATTTGTCTATATTAGCCTATAATTGAATCACATCCTAAGAACCTATCTCAATATTTGTTAATTCGTATTATTTGTTGCTGCCGTAGTTGATAGTTGAAACCAAAATCCCCCTGTTATTTGACATTCGTGTCACCCCTAATTTGAATTATGTTTTTATTCGTAAATGTCTATTCCTATGATTGACTTGAGCATATTCATACTTTACTCTTGAATCTTAAACATGTACCGCTCCTTGTGGGATTCGACCCCAACTCATTCAGTTGAGTTATTATACTAATTAGCGATCATTGACACTTAGAATTGGATAAAGTGTCCTTGAAACGTTAATCATGTTGCCATGATTTTTCTATATGCATGTTCATGAAAAAGCTTAAGTCTTGAAAGCAATGACTTATGTAAATTGTTTCCTCATGTTGTAGTGCATTGAGTAGAGTTGCCTATAGACTTCATGAGATGAGTTGATGAACATGTTTAGATATGCTTTTTGAGATTTAATTGCATATGAGCTCCATGAGATTGTGTTGAGCATGATTTAGCCCAGAGATGGTAGTTCCCCATTGAACATGAGTAGATGTTGGATTTTATGCATTTTGGCTTGTTAGATGTAGTTCCTATCTCTCTTGAGTTGCATGGAGTATGTTTAGCTTGTAGATAAAGTTCCTCCTTTGGTTATGTGCATTTCGATGAGTTGCATGCATGATGGGTTGCTAGTCTAGAGTCATTTCCTTTAAAAGGTGTCTAGAATGTCATTTGAGGACGAATGATCCCAAGGGGGAGATAATGTAACACCCCATACTCAAAATAGAGGATTTCATGTTAGAACGTCAAGATGCCACCCTTCAAGGACCAACTATGGGCCTTTTAAGAGGACCCCTAGAAAACTGCCCAAGGCAGTGACCTACTGCAATATCCCGTAACTTAAAATACATTTGCGACTCGTAAACACCAATGCATAGATGTGATATCGGGAGAGGTATATCATTGAAAATGGTTTAGCATACCATGTAACCCTTATATTTAGTCATTTGAAGGGTTAAACAAAAGTTTTATGTCAAAGAGATCATTAAAGAAAAGATTAAAGTTTAAAGGTTCATTGTGGAGGAATACTACAAATGATCTCATTTCTCATCTGACTTTGAACGAGCATATCTCCTAATATATAACGAGTTAGAGGTCCTACTACCTATCCAATTGAAGGAATTTGAGTCTAGTTTCCAGAAAAACAAACCACTCGTTAAAACGATATCGGAGTAAAAAGTTATGTTCATTCTACGACAGACGCACGCACTGCCCAATCACTGCGGGGCATGTGGCACTTTAGAGAAAGTCGGCCAAACTTGTTGTTTTTATATTAGAAGTTTGGGATATACTTTCTCATATACTCAAGAACGTGTAAGGACTGGTTTCAACTTATTTCTTCAAGTTTTTCTCATCTTCAATCCACCAAAGCTTAAGGTAAGTTGGTTTCTTCAAGAATCAAGTGTCTTCCTCTCCATAGACCTATAGATATACTTAGCTAAATGTTTTCTTGAAGGAAAAAGTATTGTTCTTGGAGAATAAAGAAGGGAAAGAGCTGCTTTTGTTAGATATATAGGTATGAATCCTCTTCTATCTTCATAAATAGTATTCCAAGGATGCTTTAAGTATAATTTGCGGGTAGGACTCACGGGACGGTGATAGGAAGCCGTGAGTCCATGTTTTACCCATTGTATTTGATGTTTTGGTGAGGAGGGAGTTTGTAGAAGGTTGTGTTGGCTGTTGTTTTGACCAAATGAGGGGTCAATGGTATTGTATTGGGGAAGTAAGCTGGTTACATTAAAACGAAAGACGAGATATAGAGAACGCGACTATTATAGTTCTTGAAAATTTGTCGCTTACCAAGTGTTTGATGAAATTCCTAAGTCGCTAGGAATATGTTGTAGTTGGTTATATGATCTCCTATTATTTTAATTTATTGCATTAGTTCTCTACCAACTTAAACTATGAGCTTATAAAGGAATTTGACATCGTTAACGAGGAACCGGTGGGATGGTGATCGGAGGCCATGAGTTTTACTTTTATGTTAAGTGTGGATGATTAAGGGGGCTGGTTATTTATGGTTAAAGGATGAGGAGTAATACTGAACATGTAAATAAGTCATAAGCCTACTTGGAAAGTAGAGAAAGAGAAGGGTGTGGTGATACACCACTCATCTATGGTAATTGTTGAGATTGTCGCTCGTGAACCATTATTGTGTTTTTGGCATTGTTGTGACACTTGATTAGTTTCTTATACTATCCTTTTATGATTTTATGTCATAGATAAAGTTTTCAGCAAAGGAGTTTGATGACGTAAGATAGTAAGTCCCGAATTAAGGTATGTAAAGCTAAAAACCTCTTTTGCCTTTAAGGAACGACCTAAACTCGCATGTTCTTCCGATAAATGTCACTATAGATTCTATGATACTTGAAAGAAAGTTATCCTATTTTATAAACTCTCTCATGTTAAGTGCTAAACCTATAGAGTTATAGTACTTTTCAAGGAAGCAATATGTTTCACACAACTATATTTGTCTACAGTTGGAACTCTTAGAAGTTAGCGGTGTACATGTTGCATAAATATAAAGAAAGAAACCAACCACAGACTGTTGGTAAGTGCATAGGTCACGATATATGATTCTCAAGCTAAAGAATGTAATCACGAATTGTATCACGAGCTATGTGATTAATGAATTAATTATTATAAATAATTGCAAGCAGTTGAGATTATAGACTACTCTGCAGCGTAGGGTGGGTATATTTAGGGCTACTACGTGCGACGCTACTCTGTGCACAAAATTCAGATATAGTCAGCTGGAATTTCCTGTCGTGGATTCACCTGACTGATATAGGCCTGTGGGAAGACCATACAGGAGCCCTGGAGGCGTACCTTGATAGACCTCGTTACCAGACTATGTGATTTCATGCGTGGTCATGACAGTGGGCTACAGATGCCATACATGGTTCACTAATCGTCGTCAGTAGGCCATTATGTGATTCCCTGACAGTTAGCTTTACAAAGAGCAAAGAAGCGATATTAATGAAGTAAAGATATCACTTAGGCAATTATAGGGATTATATATATATAAATGACTAAGCCATGAAACGTTCGATGAGGAGGTTGGTCACAATTCCAATTACAGATTATGTCTCCTGCATACACATGCTCAAATTTGCCTATCATGATATTTGATGTCTACTTGTTATTCAGTTTGCTTTACATACCAGTACATGTTTTATATGTACTGACGTCCCTATTATTTTGGCATTTCATTTGTATCACTACAGGTTCAGGTGCTCAGGACAACAAGCATTTTCAGTAGACTAGAGACTTCCAGTTTAGCAGTTGGTAAGCTCCACCTCTACCTGGAGCTATCAAATATTTAGAGCCTATATTTTGCTACGTATGTACATATATCAGAATGGGTATGTCGAGGCCCTGTCCTAACTAGTTATCAGATTCTCAGATGCATACTCTTTAGAGGCTTCGTAGACTTAGTCTTGTTTCCATTGTAAAGTAGCCCAACGGGCCCTTTTGTTATCTATGTTTTAGTATGTGTCTTCATATAGGTTCTGCTACTTATGAATCTTCAGCTTTGGCATGAGATTAGTGAGATATTTAGAAGGTGCTTGTGTATATCCTTGATGTTTGCCCCTTTCTAGTTAGGGGTATGACACCTATGCCTCGTGGATAGGGGTCGTGGTTCAAGCCCTATTTTTGGCCAGTCTCTGAACCCAAACCACGGTTGACCAGGACTAACCGTGGGTCCACCCACGGCCCGTCAGTGTGGTCTCCTGGTTGGGACAAAAATGAGGCAGTTGGGCGGTTAAGTTTAGGGGCACTTTGGGGTTTTCCGGTTTTAATTAGGATTAAGTGGTGTCGTTTTACCCTAATATAGACCACCTAAATATGGACTTTAGACCTCTAAATTAAGTGATTTAAGTCATTCTCTCAACTCACCAAAAAGAAACCCAATTCTCTCCCAAATATTCTCTTCGAAGAAGAAGAAGAAGAAGAATTATGATAGCTTGAAGTTGTGATATGGTATCCCTTCATGAATAGCTTGACTTGGTAAGAGAAGACTATGCATGTTAGCTTGAGTAATAGATCTCATGGATAGCCTTGGATTGAGAAATCGTATTCCTCCTAAGGTTAGCTTAAACTTGCACAATAGAATGCTTGCATGATAGCATTACTTGGTAATCCCAAACCATTTCATTGGTAGCTTGAATTGAGAAATAGTACCCTTCCTTGAGTAGCTTGGATTTGCATGAGAGTGTGCTTTTCCTTGACAACCTTGACTAGGTAAATCGTAACCATTCATGCATAATGTATGTATTGGACTAGTAAAGAAGTATTTTTCCATGAGTAGTAGATGTAGCTAAAGAGGGACAAGTCCCTACTCAAAGTAGCATGATGATGATGAATCAAGGTTACTTCAAGGAAGTATTGTAAGTATTCTTTTATATGAGATTTGCTTATATGATGTATGTTTATCTTGGATTGTTGCTATAATTGCCTTCCTTGATATGTTTGACCAAAGGTGAATGTTCCCTTGTCTATGAGAAATAAGCTAAGGATGAGGTCAAAAGATGATGAATATGAATGATGGCCTAAAGTGGTTTACTTAGCATGGGTGAGATTTATGGGGTCTCATCCATGCATTGCACAAGTATGCTTTGAGATTACTTATGAAGTGTTTCTCTTATAGTATGATGATCTAGATGTATTGATTATGCCTATGACTATGCTTTTATCTCTTATGCTTGTAGTTTATGTCATATGTTGGATAATGCTTATGTTATGATCTTGATGATGTTATGTTAGCTATCATAATTAGTACATTTTGTACTAACGCATACTCTTGCCTACATTCTTTTCATATGTAGGGTCCGGCAATATTGTGTTCCATCCCCGTGGCTAGGATCATAGTAGAGCAAGTATTAAAGCTTTGGTGAGTCCTCATAATATCCGAGGAGATAGTCACCATGTTCTTATGTTGTCTTTTATTTTATCTTTAGAATTTTTGTATGGGCTGCGTCCCAAAGACATCTATGGTTTTAGATGGTTTGAAACAAGTGTTATAGACTGCCGCTCGTTTTTATAAAGGACTTTGATTGTATGGAAAATGTTTTAAATTTCCACGTCATTTCTATTGCTTTATGTTATGATATGCTAAGGAACTTGTATGAGGCCTCTCGGGGTCATGTGCGCCTTGTTACATCTTGGAGGTACCCCTGGTCATGAAAGGTTGTTGGAGTCCAATGTCCGCGAATAGTGGAGGTACCTAGAAACGACCAGAACAACCTTACGAGAGTGCAAGATCAACAAGCACCCGATGTGCATGATAATTTCAGTGTTGATCATAGTGTTGTGGGATGAACGGGTGCCATAGTTATTCCCCCACTACCACCTTGACATGCATTCATGGTTACTAGCAGTCTGATGCAAATGCTTAGATCCAGAGGGCTATTTAATGGTTTGCCATATGAAGATCCATATGTTCATATAAGTAAAGTCAGTAGCATGTGAAAGAGCATTGTGGGGAGGCCAGACTTAGACATGGATGCGATCGGGTTGCGTGTGTTCCCACTATCATTGGCAGGAGATGCTACCATGTGGCTATCTGAGCTTCCATATAATTAAATTACCACATGGACGGAGCTTCATAGAGTGTTCTTGGAGAAATACTTCCCTTTGTCAAAGAAGTTGAAACTCAAAGATAAACTTAACAACTTTGTGGCTCTACATGGGGAGTCTGTCAATGATTCTTGGGACATATTTACAGGGTTCATGAGAAGTGTGCCGAACCACCACATTGATTATGAGTCACTCAAGGAGAACTACTACGGAGGGCTGGATGACATTGGGAAAGTTGTGTTGGATACTATTCCTCGAGGTTCTTAATTATGGGGCTAACACATTTCAAGAGATTGCTGAGAAACTTGAAAAGATCTCAAGAATAATAAGGCATGGAGCACTAGAACTTTGGATACATCAAAGAGCACTTTTTCAATACAAGCCATATAGAATCAGTCCCATGATGATATTCGTGAGTAGATGGCAAAGTTGAGGACAGAGGTTGGCTTGGTTTTGAAACATGTAAGTAGAAATGTTGAGAAGTTCAATGTAGTAAACTATCAGACTAGAGCACCATCGGTTGATGACTATGTCTATGAGGAAGATGCGAACTTTGTTAATGATCAAACGAGGGGTTTTCGGACTAACACCCAAGCATCCAATCAGGATAATTGATGCCAAGGTCAGTTTTACAGTAATTAAAATCGTTAAGGGAACTATAATCGAGATGGGAACCATAATGGTGATAACAACTACAACATGAATGGGTAAAACAATAGAAACGATAAGAGTGGCCCTTATATTCCACTAGGGAATCGAGAAGAAGGACTACGCTTGAATCGCATTGAGGATAGGATGGCAAAGATGATAAATAATTTTTACTCAACTGATGACAATGTGGAAGAGATGTATACTGATTTATCAAGCATTGGGTAAAAGGTAGAGTCAAATGCAGTATCTATTAGATAGATTGAGCAGCAATTGAGCCAACTATCGTCAAGTACAAATTTGCGCCAGCAAGGAACATGTCCAGGAATACTATTCAAAATCCTAAGAATGATGGGCAGTGCATGACACTTACTACTAGGGGTGGAAAATAAACTATTGACCCTCCCATGCCGACTTAGGTGGAAAGTATGGAAGATCCAGAAGAGGATGAAGTTGAAGTATTGGAACAACCTAAGGATCAAAACGAGAAGGAAGCGGAAGTTACTCAAAAGCTCATTCCAATTTCGAGACATCCACCTCCCTTCCCACAATGGTTGGTCAAGAAGACTGAATAAGGAAAGTATTGCAAGTTCATATCCATGTTAAAGTAGTTATCGATAAATGTTTCTTTGATTAAAGAGCTAGAACAAATGCCAATTATGCTAAGTTCATGAAAAATTTTGTTACCAAAAAGAGGGTTGTCAATTTTGAAGGTGATGATAAATTGCACCATTATAGTGCCATTGCTACTACATCTCTAGTGCAAAAGAAGGAGGACCCTGGAGCTTTTACGATCCCATGTACCATTGGTATGTTACACCTTGCTAAGGCCCTATGTGACTTTGGTGCTAGCATAAATCTAATGTCACTGTCAGTGTTTAATAAGTTGGGCTTGTGATCCCCCAAAACGACTACAATATGGCTACTTATGGTTGATCGGACTGCAAGGAAACAAATTAGGGTACTACAAGATGTTCTTGTTAAAGTTGAGATATTCATATTTCCGATTGATTTTGTGATATTAGACTGTGAGGTTGACTTTAAGGTGCCCATCATCTTAGGTAGATCATTCCTTTCTACTAGGCATGCTTTTGTTGATATGGAAATAGAACAGATAAATTTTCAGTTGAATAATGAAGAGGTGACATTTAATATCTACAAATTAATGAAGCATCAAAGTGATCTTAACTTAGTATTCGTTGTGAATTATATTATTGAGGAGAAACTAGAAGTGTCCATTGAGGGGAAATTGGGTGTTGAAGCACTAGCCGTTGTGACCACGAATTTTGATGGAGAGGGCATTCATGAGTATGATGAGTTACTACACTTGATGGGGTTGATTTCCCTCGTCACCCACCAAAGAAGTTGGATTCGAATATGAATAATCGAGAAACTTTGCACGCAAAACCATCTATTGATGAGCCTTCGAAATTAGTGCTAAAGGCTCTCCCATCTCATTTGCAGTATGTTTTTTGGGAAAAAATAGCACTTTGCCGTTCATTATTGCTTCTAATTTAAACGAAGGGCAAGTAAAGGTGCTAATGTTGGTGTTAAAACGGTTCAAAAAGGCGATAAGATAGACTATTATTGACATTATTGGTATTCTATCGGGTATATATTCTCATAAAATTAAACTCATGCATGATAGTAAATTAAGTATTGAGCACAAAAAAGATTGAATTCTCCAATGCAAGAAGTTTTGAAGGATGAGATTATCAAATGTTTAGATGCTGGGGTAGTTTATCTGATCGCTGGTAATAATTGGGTGTGTTTGGTTCAATGTGTGCCAAAGAAGAGAGGAATCACTGTGGTTCCCAACTCAAAGAATGAACTTGTCCCTATGAGGCCTATGTCTGGTTGGAGGGTCTGCATGGATAACCGCAAGTTGAATGCATGGAGTGAAAAAGATCACTTCGAAATGTCGTTCATGGACCAAAAGTTAGATCATCTTACTGGAAAAGGGTTGGTACTGGTTTCTAGATGGGTTTTTAGGCTACAATCATATCTCTATTGCTCTAGAAGACTAAGAGAAGACTATTTTCACTTGTCCTTTTGGTACGTTTTCTTTCAAAAGGTCGCTATTCGGGTTGTGTAATGCACTAACAACTTTTAAATGTTGTCTGATGTCTATATTCTCTGATATGGTGGAAGATACTATTGAGGCATTCATGGATGATTTTTCTGTGGTTGGTGACTCGTTTGAGGATTTCTTGGCACACTTGGGTGATATTCTCAATTGCCATGAAAAATACAATCTTGTTCTAAACTGAGAGAAGTGTCACTTCATGGTGAAAAAGGGCATATTCTTAGGCCATCAGATTTCATAAAAATGCATCGAGGTTGATAGAAAAAGGGTTGAGGTTATTTAAAAGTTCTCACAACCCATCTCCGTTAAAGGTGCTAAAAGTTTTCTAGGTCATGCTAGGTTCTAAGAGATTTATCAAAGATTTCTCCAAAATTGCACACCCATTGTGAAAATTTCTCAAAAAGGAGATGAAATTTGAATTTGATGATGCGTGTCTGAAAGCATTTGACGGGCTGCAAGAGAAGTTGACTTCTGCACCGATCATTATTTCACCGGATTGGGGACAACCATTTGAAGTTATGTCTGATGCAAGTGGGGTGGCACTTGGCATAGTATTGGGGCAAAGGAGAATGAAGATTCTTCATCCCATATATTATTCAAGCAAAGCCCTGAGTTTTGCTCAAAAGAACTATACAGTCATTGAATAGGAATTTCTTGATGTAATCTTCGCGTTTGAAAAGTTTAGATCCTATTTGCTGGGAACTAAAGTCATTGTGCACACTAGTCATTCAGTATTGAGGTATCTTATGGAAAATAAGGATGCAAAACCAAGACTGATTTGATATGTGATATTGTTGCTAGAATTCGATTTTAAGGTAAAAGATAGAAAAGGATAAAGAAAACCAAGTGACTGATCACTTGTCCAGATTTGAGGAAGAGGCTATGTTAAAGTTAGCTGATGGAGTTGAAATTGATGATACATTTTAGGACAAACAGGTTTTGGCTGCTTCTTTTGATCTTATCCCTTGGTTTGTAGATTTTGCTAATTATTTGGTGAGTGACGTGGTGCACTTGGATCTGTCATTCCACCGGAGAAGAAATTTATGTCTGATGTGAAAAAGCTTTTTTAGAAAGAGCCTTATTTGTTTCGTGTATGTGCTAATGGTATTATTTGTCGCTATGTGTCTGAGGTAGAGATGATGAGTATATTGGAAGCTTACAATTCGTCTCATGTTGGTGACCATCATAGTGGTATCCGAATTGCTCATAAGATCTTGTAGTGTGGGTATTATTGGCCTACTATCCACCAAGATGCTCATGATTTCACCAAGTCTTGTGATCGTTGTCAAAGAGAATAAGGTATTTCAAGGAAGCAAGAACTTCCACTGACTTCTATTCTAGTGATTGAACTGTTTGATGTTTGGGGCCTTGACTTTATGGGTCTATTTGTGAGTTCGAACGGAATGAAGTACATACTTGTGGCAGATGACTATGTATCTAAATGGGTGGAAGCTGTCATGCTTTCAAACAATGAAGGGAAGAGTGTCACCGCATTCCTGAAAAAAGAATATCTTTTCTAGATTTGGAACACCAAGGGTGATTATCAGCGATAAAGGTTCTCACTTTTGTAATAAGTTATTCAAGGATTTGTTCGAGTAATAGTGTGTTTGATACATCGTAGCAATTCCTTATCATCCGCAGTCTAGTGTGCAAGTTGAATTGTCAAATAGAGAAAGTAAGAAAATCCTTCCAAAGATTATGAATGTAAACATAACTGATTGGTCGAGAAAACGTGATAATGCTCTATAGGACAATCTCACCACATACAAGACTCACAAAGGTATGTCTCCCTACCAACTTGTTTTTGAGAAGTATTGCCACTTGCCTTTAGAGTTAGAGTATAAAGCGATGTGGGCACTCAAGAAGTTGAATATAGAATGGGATGCTGCATCAAGTAAAAGTTTGAATGAGATGAATGGACTTGATGAGTTTCGCCTACAAGCATATGAAAGTTCAGACTTGTATAAGAAAAGACACAGAAGTACCATGATCAAAAGATTCAAAATCATGACTTTTCTCTCGGTGATTTAGTACTTCTATTCAATTCAAGGCTACGTTTGTTTCCTGGCAAGCTCAAATCAAAATGGATGGGACCATTCATACGTGTACACGTGTTCTCACAAGGAATGGTTGAACTTGAGAATGAGAAAGGAACAATATTCAAGGTAAATGGTCAAAGGATCAAAATCTACTTGGCCCAACTGGAGAAAGTTAAAACAGGCGATCGAAGAATGGGATCTTGATGAGGCCTAAGCAGTCAAGGGATCTACGTCGTGTTGCGACGTTAAATGAAGCACTACTTAGGAGGCAACCTAATGTGTAATCTAGCGAGTTTAATAAGTCTTCTAGTGATTTTTTGTTTAAAAGTTTTCTAGTGATTTTTATGAGTTTTATAGTGATTGTAAGAATAGGTTAGTTTAGGGCCCGTGTCCAAAAAGAGTCAAGAAAATGTAAAAGCAAGTTCTAAGTTATACGGTTCCCATCTAAAATGTAAAAATTTGAACAAAATTCAAAGTACAGAAGGTCCTACGGTTTGGACCTACAAGTTGTAGGGCAACCCACAGACCGTAGGTCTAAGCCATAGAATCTCGATGCCAGGTAAGACATTAAGTACTAAGTTATATGGTTCCCATCTATGAGTTGTAGTTCAGTCAACGAGCCGTAGATAGCATCCGTAGAATTTAAAGTCCACATACAACTACAACTTTAAGTCTATGGGCGCACAATACAAACCATACTAACTTTGACGGTTCGTAGTTTGCACTCGTAAATCCCATGTATGTTTCCTAAATCTTTCTACGTGTTGAATCAATATACCGAACGTAAGACTACCTACGGACCATAGACGGGCTTTCGTCAAACCTATCTGCAAAATACAAAAGACTAGACCTGCGACCCTTTTCAAATAAAACCCCCATTTTCAAATTCAACCTCCTATTCCCAACCATTACAAACCTCAAATCAGTTACACACCTCCATCTTCCCACCCTTTCATATTCAAATTACACCCCTTAACCCCACTATTCACTGTATAAATCCCTTCATCCCATTTTCTCCCATTTTCCTTCTTTCTTTCTTATATCTTTCCCAAATCTTCTTTATGTGAAATCAAAGGTCGCGATTCAAGGATCTAGCAAGTTGTTTGTAAAGTTCTAGACGTTTACACTCACGTAAATTTTTATTTCCCCTCAAAGGTACTGAATTTGCCTTCAATAAATTAAATTTTAGTTTAAATTGAAGTTGCTACTTGACCTAGGGTATATGTTACTTGTTTTGTATGCCTAAATTAATTGAACTATACCCTTGGGCTGAAAGTATATGTGAGTGTTGTTGATTAGGCGTAACTATATGACCAAATTATTTCAAATTGTGTTCTTGACTTAGGGTTTATGATGTTGCTTTTGTTGTTGTGACTAAATGATAAGTGTAAGCTCTAAGGATGACGGAATTACATGATAATAGGTTGAAATGCATGATCTAGTCTAGGTTAGGATGGTTTGATGTTGAAAATGTGTAATGCGTAAAAGTTGGTCCTAAAACTGCCAATGTTGGGGTCGACGAATTCAATCTACGAGATGTAAAAATTTCTACAGACCGTAGATCAAGTCTTGTCATCCTGAGTCACCAAATAGTAGCCTAAGTTAAGAATGACAGTTTGTCTTACAGTCGATATAAACTTTGATGGACTATACTATTGAACCGTCATTCCTATTTCATAAACTAAAAATTTGACTTCTTTTTTTACGATTGGGTCATATGGTCTGTAAAAGCATCTAGCGTATGTAAGAACCAATAGTGGGTCCATAAAAACACTGTAATTCTGCAAAAAAAAAGTATGTTTTCTTTTGGTTTCGTAGTTTTATTTTCATTCTTTTCTTGCTTTGCTGTGTATATTTGGGTGCTAAAAAGTCTTCCACAAGTACAATACCGCCAAAGAAACCAAACATGTACCAAACAAAGGGGAAGTCTAAGTCCACTATCCCTTCAACCCAGTTTCAACTAAGAGATGAGTCCACTAAGGATGATTTAAGTGGGTCTGAGTTCAACCTGGGCACTGTTAATGATTCACCAAAGGCATCCCGGACTATTCGCCAATAAAAGAGACAAGTTGAAATAGTTTAAGTACCAGAGGCGTCAGACTCCAGTAGTGATAGTGCTTCCTATTATGAGGAGGGAGCACAGGGTTTAGGAGAGAGTAGTGAGGAGTAACAACCTGGGGAAACCTCTAGTCCAGAGTCAGGCTCTAGCTCAAATTCAGTTGCAGCATTAGCTTCTGAAGCATCTAACTCTGGAGAGGCACATGATCCTCCTTCCACCGAGCTAGTTGAGATGATACTAGTTGCTAGTGAGCCAAATAGATGGTGCATTTAGGGTTTCAAATCTACATAGATGCTATGCGGAAAAATGTGCAACTAAAGTATGCCCGACCCATTACTGAGGAGCGATGGGTTCTCACAAGAAACCTACATACCGTACCAACCATATATGAGTTGTTATTGAGGCACATGTGTGAGTGGATGACAGATACACCGAGTAAACATAGTCTATTCATGCTTAGGGAGTTTTATGCTTCCTACACAGCTACAGTCAAGAATACCTTGCCTTCGAGGGCCAATAAGTTAGCTCAGCCTCCCCTCTTAACTACATTAGTGTGTTGGGTATTCCCATATATATATATATTAGAGGCCATAGTCCGCCATTTTATGTACGGCCCATCTAATGACCAGCTGATTAATACAAGTGAGTTTGACTATAAGATGGAGCTAGTCAAGAATAGAATGGATATGAGAGACATAAAGTAGCGAGATGCCTTGCTTCAATGAGAAGTCGGTTACATTGCTGAGGAGGGTTTGGTACCAAATAGGTGAGGGACTTGACACTCTTTATTAAGAAGGAAACACTAAATTTTGATGCCAAGTTTTGGTGATCGATTGTCCGAACCAAATTGTCCCCCACGTTGGCGGATAATCAGTTGACATGGGATCGAACAATCATGATTGCTTGCTTGATGGTAGGGCATTATATTGATTTATCTAGGATATTGATAGCTGAGATACATGAGAGGGAGTTTTGGAAGACTACCACATTATCATTTCCTTGCTTGATATTTCATCTATGTAGAGAGGCTACTGTTCCGATTCTAGATATTGATTGGATGGTGGAGGTGACTAAGACCATTGATGTCGATTGATGAGTCCGAGATTTCAACTCATTTGGGCTTTGTTTTGATAATACATGTGTCCTCAAATGCTTATTTTATGCTCTAAACTAATGTTTAAGTGTTGATTTACAACTATGAAGGCTAAAGATCAAGGCAAGGACATGACTGGGCAAAAAGGAACTAAAGAGCTGAAGCAGTGAAGAAATAAAGTCCTGGCGATCGCCAAGACTACTCGGTGCACCACCGAGTGGCTCTTCTATCTCCCCCAAAGTTCCAGCATGTTAGCCCTGGGGAAAAACCAAGTTGGCGACAGAAGTGGGCAGTCGGGTGATCGTCGATCGGTTCTGCGATACCAACTAGGATCGCCCAAAGTTAAAAAACTGGAGATGTTGAAGGCCAATGAAACTTGGCGATAGAAGAGGACAATCAATGGATCGCCGACCCACTCGGCGTGGTGCAACTTAATCCGCAGAGTGGACTTTCAGGTTATTTTTTCAAGAAACTATAAATTGGATTTAAAATGGAATTTTGAAGGAGGCCCTAAGAGTTCTTACCCAGATATTACAGTTCCCATTCTAGAATAAAGTTTTCTCTGAGTTTTTGAGTGCTAATTGTAGAATCGTGAGGATTTTGAAAGTGGGTATTTGAATTTAATCTTTGGAAAGCATTGTGAAGGCTTTGAAACTTTTTCCCAACTGATGGCTAATATATTTGGTAACCGTTTCTTTGTTTTTATGATGTGTAGCTAAAACCCCAATTCTTGGGGTGTGATCATATGTTTATTTGTCTAATTATATTATGGGTATTGTTGTTTGATGATGAAATTGTTGTTTTAATGTGGGTTTAATCTTTAACTGAGTTTTAATCTCTGGATTGTAGTGGCAAATGCAATTCTAATTTTGAGTTCTTAGCTTGCTTGAGAAAGGGGTTTTGGAACCAAAGCTTTTGATTAATGATTTGTGGGCATTGGGTCAATATGGGATCAACTCGAGAGAGTGATCCCTAAACCCAATCCTACCCATCTAGCTTTAGAGAGTGGATGTATTAAGGTTGTGCGTTGGTTATCTTACCAAGCTTGTTGATGTTCGAAAGAAATCACCTGAATCGTAATAGTTGTTCGAGAGAAGCTATTACACTTAAAGTCTAGCCTACCCACAGTGTTTCAGCAATTCATTGTTATATTTCAATTACCCATATAGCACAACTAGCTTATAAATGATCGCATCCCGAGAATTCCCCTATCTATTGTTATTTTCCCTATTTTGTTTGCAATGTAATTGATAGTAAACAATCTAAACCTCCATCTGAAATTCGTTGTCACCCATTTAGACTTATTCATATATTTTCGATAATTTTTATTCCTATAATCGTTTAGATCACGTTTGTACCTCATAATTGAATTTTAGACACATACCACTCCCTGTGGGTTCGACCCCAACTCTTCGTTGGGTTTTATACTGACTAACGATCGTTTTCACCTAGAATTGGATGAGGTGTGCTTGAAACGTTAATCACTAATTTAGGATGAGGAAAACCCCACAATAACATGTCGAGGTATTCAGTTTGACATGCCGCCTATGGGAGATTCACTTGCACATGAGCAGCCCGAAGAGGGCACCATTCCAGCCCCCACTACTGAGTTAGATGTGACTGTCCTACCTTCTTCTTCCTCCAACCCGATTGCAAACACACAACGGGTTTCTATTACTATACGTTTCACTATGTTTCCACTAAATAGACTCCAGAAGTTCGAGACTAAGATGGCGACTTTACTGCAACACATTCAACCATGGATGAGAAATGTTGTAGAGGATTTAGAGGCAAGGACACAAAAGGTGGTTGCGGATAAGATTCAGGCACTACATCACAAAATTGGACTCAACCTGCGCTGACTATAGATCTCTCCACCTTCTCACTAAGTTAGCCTCACTTGAAACTAACATTGATGCATTTGCTGATTTCGGCTAATCTTCACCAGAACCTTCCCTACTGATGATACAGACAATGTGATAATTGTTTTATTCGATGATGAGGCCCCTTTTAATGTACTCGTGCGCCAGGAAAGCACACACGAACCTCTAAGCATGCTACTAATACAGAGGAAGAGGAGTGAAGAGGAAGGAAAAATAAGTGACAGTAGTTTGAGGCTGCACAACGCTAGTCTGGAGTTAATGATGAGATGCAACAACAGAGATTGAGGGAGTTGGCTGTTGGAGCATCAAGTTTGAGGGGCACTACTGATGGTGCTCCTCTGATTATTTTGGAGGGCATCACTGATGGCACCACACATGTTGATACACTGGGTTCGGGGCTACCGAATGCTCCAACTTATTGATAAGTTCTTTGACGCTTGTGCACCACAGGTTTGTCTCACCCTATGTTTTACTTTACTTGTGCATTTAGGGCGTTGCACTATTTTTCATGTAGGGATCGAGCAAATGGATGTGAGTGTTGGGGTGAAATCTTAATAACCCAGCTCACAATCCTTTCTTGGGGTTTTCTTACTTGTGTTCATTTTGCACAAGAAAGTGTTTAATTTATGTTAAATCGGCATATTTAGGTTAGTAAATTTTAGAAGTAAACTAGAAATACAAACTTGGTGGAAATAGTGCATGAAATTGATACCCTTCTAAATTTTTGAATGATGTGCTATATCTGTGTGATGTATAAGTCAATTGTGTAGGATCTTTGTATGACATGATAGGAATCGATTAGACAACATGACTTAAGTTGTAGAATGAACTAGATACACTGATGATTTGATAGTGAAGCAATGTCCCATGTGTGTGTAAGGATGTTTGTGTATTCATATTGTATGTTCCAATCTAGACCTTGCCCCGTTAGTCTTGCTAAGATGATTCAATTGTGAATTAGGAAAGGATCATAGGCCATTACTGAAAATAAGTCCACTTTAGCCTAAAAACAACTAACCAAATAAAAGAATTGTTCCCTTTGATCCAAATTTGTGAGCCTGAATTAGACCATTCTTTCAAATCACCAAATTCACCTTCCCCTAGAATCATTAACCTTTATGTTGGACTTGGCCCCTTCTTGGACATCGTGCACCTCAACTCAGTCTAAAAGTCTAAATTGAGGGTGGCTATTTCAGAAAAAAATATTCACCTTTGTTTTGGCCCTTGTCCCTGTTTGGACATTGTGTACCTCAACTCAGGTAAGTTGAGGGTGGCCACTAGAGAGGGAAGCAAGCAACGGAAAGATGTCTGAAAAAGAGTTGGGCGGTGAGGAAAGATAAAATAAAGGATTTAGATGGTCTGACAACTTTAAGAAAATAAAAGAATAAAAATACTAAAGAAAAGAGCTGAATCGAAAAAGAAATATGAAGCAAAGCCACACCAGAGCTTCAATGAACAAATGAAGAGAAAAGAAAGAAAAAGGTGATACCCGAATTGGTTGTAAAAGAGGAAACTATCCAATGTAATATCAAGGAGGGCAGAAAAGTCACTTTGAATCCATATATATCATACCTAACAATAAGCCTATGTTATAAGCTATGAACGTCCTATAGTGATCCTGATTCAACATTTTAAGAGTCCAAGTGTAGAAAATAAGGGCAAGCCTATGATATTGTGCATGTAGTGTATTGAATTCAATTTCTGAGTGTGAGTGTGTACTTCGCCCCTAAAAATATTGAACTATAACTCAAACTTTGTGTGAACAAAGAGATTTCTTTGCAGTAAGGGCACAAGCTACATTATCAAAAAATTGGTATCTTGGTGATTGTTGTCTATGTATGTGAATGTGTCTATTGGTATGTCTATGTCATAAATTGATCCACATGTGTTGGCTTATTGATTTAACTGAATGATTGCTCCGTACTGAAAATAATTAAGGAGAATTGATTATTGAGAAAATTCCATGTGATTGCTTGAGTTTTTGGGTTACTTTTGCATATGTGTCGTTTAGAGTTTGTTGAGTCGCTTGAGGACAAGCAACGATTTTAAGTTGAGTGTGTTGATGTACATAAAATTTATGGTACTTTTATGCGTTAAACTTTGAGTTTTGCGTGTGTCTTAAGATTCGTTAGTAGATGTGATGGTATTTTACTTGGATTTTGCAAGAAATAGGTTTTTTGGAGTATTGGCACTAAAATGGTGCATCATCAGTGATTTTTGAAGATTGACGACTTGACCTACGAGTCATAGGCACCGAGCATTACGATTTCTTCATGTATGGTGACCAAACATGGTTTCTAGGTATATCTCTATCCTAGATACAAATTAACCCTAGTTATTAGATAAAATCATGCTTCTTATGCCGTACATTCTATCCTCTTATTTCTCTTCCGAGTTCAATTTGGACAATGTGTTTATTTTAATGGTGATCAGTCACGAAATATGAAAAACAAGAACATAAGAAAGATTCAAATGATAATTGATATTAACCCAATTAAAACTTAATAGATTACACTCATCCTGTAGCCATAGCCCTAGAACTAGGGTATTTAGCTACTCATAATCAAATATTCGATCAAACAATGTTTAAGTATCATAGAAAGATCGAAATAAAAAGAGTTTAGGAAAGAACCCCAAAAAATGATGAAAACGTTCTCCCAGTCGCCGTTCTTCAAAACCTAAAAAAATAATGGGTGATAAAGTCTTAAAGTGTAAAGTGCTTAAGGAAGTGTAAGCCACTATTATATAGTTTTCCTACCCGTTTCCTAGCCTACATTACAACCCGTTAAAGTCCTATTTGATTATATTCAAGTATGCTTAATTAATGGAGATGCACATAATGGGCAAGCCTATGGTTCTTTGTGCATGCATGTGAATGTTATTTCTGAGTGTGAGTTGTTCTTTGATGATAAATTCTTAATTTATATTCAATCTTTTAAATTGAGTGTGTGAACTATTTCTTTTTGTGAGGGCATTTGTTTCATGATAGATAGATGATTTTATTAGCTTTCTTTAATGAGAGTAGGTGAGCAAGCTTAAAATTTGATGAGTTCAAAGTCCTTCCTTGAGGTTAGGAGGTTAGAGGTTTATTGTTTATTTGGATGTCTTGCATAATGATTGAGAAGTGTACTTGATGTTTTGAAATTGGTATATGGCCTAAGTGTTTGTAGCAATGATTTATTTGAGATGAGCTTTAATGTTTGCTCGAGGACGAACAAAAGTTTAAGTGTGGGTGTTGATGAGAGGCCAAAATACATATTTTTAATCATTATTTGTCTCAAATTTATTATTTATATTTGTCCTTTTTGAGAAAAAAATTAATGAATTGTGCTTAATAGTGTATTTATTTGTAGGATTAAATTGATGAAAAAATAAAGAAGTTTAGAGCTAAAAAGAATTAAAGATGAAAGATTGAAGAAGAAAATCAAACAAACAGCTTAATAAATTAAATTTAATATAATATTGAATACATATGAAAGTGCAGCACAGAGAAGTTGAATTGAAATTGGCACATCTACCACGTGTCACAAAATGAACGCATCAACCAATTATGTGAGGCGGCGGACGAAGCACAGTTTCACGAGGAATTCAATTCCGTCAAGATTTTGGGTTCCAATTTGATTTGGGCTCAATTATTTTATTCAGGATTTTCTATATCTATAAATAATTCATAACAATAATTATTAAAGGGAGAAGGATACGATGTAGAAATTAACATTTTGATTTAGAGTTTTATCTTTGCTTTTTCTTTTATTTATTTTACATTTTTTATTTGAATGATTCATTGTAATTGCTCTATGTCTATGTGGAGTTAAACTTCTCGTTCTTGGATTATATATTCTTACAAAATGATTGTTTAGTAATTTTGATTCTGCATAATTGTTTATCATATTGGTTGCTTTTATATTCTTGCGATTACTATTTTCATACTTGATCACCATAGAGATAAATATATTATCTACTCTTGAACTCGGGAGAGGAATAGAGGGATAGAACGTGGAATATAAGGAGCATGATTTTTTCTTGCATGTCACTTGAATTGATTTGTGTCTAGGATAGGGATATACCTAGGTGTCTTGCTTGGCTCAAATACGAGAAGACAACTTAATGCTCCATAGTTGGTCCAGTCTATCTCTGCTCAACGTATAGTTAGGCTGTCAATTGTGGTAGACGGTTAGAGGTCGGGACTCAGGAGATCATAACTATATTATCAACCCTGTGAATCAACAACTAGATAATCAAATAAGTTGATGAAATTGATGCTAAACATGAATGTTTGTTAAATCATATCCTAGATCGATTCATTCATTGATTGTGTAAACATCTATCTTTTCTTAGTTAATTGTTTTTTAGTTATTTTATCTTTATTTTTAGTTTAGTTAACATATTCATCTTCTGAAATCCTCCCCTTAAATAAATAATTAGAATTAGTATAATCTAGTAAATAGTTAATTGACAAATCATTAGGGTTCGATAATTCGGTTCTTTTAAGAGCCACTATATTACACGTTCAAAAGAAGGCAATAAATTTATTTTAATGGTGATCAAGCATCAAAATAGTGATCACAAGAATATAAGAACAACTAATATGATAAACAAATCATGTCGAATTAAAATCACTAAACAATCATATTGTAAGTAAATATAATCCAAGAACGAGAAGTTTAACCCCACATAAACATAGAGCAATTACAACGAATTATTCAAATAAAAGATATAAAATAAATAAAAGAGAACAAAAGATGAAACCCTAAATCAAAAGTTAATTTTATATTGTATCCTCCTCCCTCTAATAATTATTCTTATGGACTATTTATAGATATAGAAAATCCTGAATAAAATAATTGAATCCGAAACTAAACGGAATTAGATTCCGATTGAAACATTGCTTCGTCCGCCGCCTGCAATTAGAACTGCCTTCACATGATGCCACGTGGCAGCTGGTATGTTTCCATTCTTTACTTTCTCGCCTATTCTGCATATATATAAATATAAATATTAATAAAATATTTACTTTAATCTATTAAGCTGCTTGCTTGATTTCCTTCTTCAATTTTTCATTTTTAATTTGTTTGAACTCCAAACTTCTTCATTTTCCACCAATTTAATCCTACACATAAAATATACTATTAAGCACAATCCATAAAATTCAAGCTCAAAAAGAACATATATAAATAATAAATGTGAGGCAAATAATAATAAAAAAATATATGTATTTTGACCTCACATCAACTCTTCTAAGAGCCGTAGGTAGGAGTCGTTGTTTGAAGTGGTAATTTCTGGAGCTAAGTATAAAATGATGGAAGCTACTGACGAGCTGTAGTTGCTTCTACGATCCATACAATGAAGTTATAGAAATGTTAGAGATGTTAAGTTTCGCTGAGTGAATGACAAGTTGACAAGATAGGTCGTACAAAGATCTACGAGACGTAGATCATGCCTGTAGAAATTGCTCTCAAGTTGAAAGACTAAATGTTGACTGATGGAGGGGACCTACGAACCGTAGGAACTCCTACGAGTCGTAGGTACCAAGCGTAGAAACAACTGCCCAAGCCGAATTTGCCTAGATTTTCTTTTACTACTGCGTTTAGGATTTGATGTCTACAAATATTAGTTGTAATTTTCATTTTTAGGTTGTTAGATGATTTGAGACTTTTCTTTTAGGCTTTGAGAATTATTTTGCAAACATTTTTAACATTTAATTCTTGAAGTGTTTGGTTTATAAATTTTGCTTTTGTTCATCAATTCAAGAATCTGGATTTCATCTACTCTAATTGGAAGTTCATTGTTTATTCTATTAATCTTATGTGGAAATTCCAATCTCGTTTTGAAGTTGTAGCGAATGAGTGCAATGCATTGCCTGAGCGTATGTTGGTGCAGTGTTTTGTGTCTGGGCTTCGAATGGATATCCAGTCAGGCGTTCTGGGCGTAAGGCCCAAATCATTAGAGGATGCAATGGCCTTGGCCCATACTGAAGAGCAATGCATTAATTGGGATCGAGGATTTCAGAATAAGCCCACTTACTCAAAATCTCGGCCTCTTTTGCCAACCCCGTTTTCTTCATTGAGTCCCTTATTGCCCACTCCCTCATCTTCAACGACTGGAAGGTTCCCTCTTAAACGATTTACTCCAGCTGAAATTTCACAACGCCGAGAGAAAGGTTTTGCTTCTACTGTGTTGAGAAGTATTCAGCCGGTCACAAGTGTAAGTCCTCGCAGTTAATGCTTATTATTGATAAGCCCTCTCATCCAGATAACCCCGAGCCATTCATCTCCGATGATGTTTTGGCGTAAGAGTTACAATATTTGGAAATTCAAGAGCATTCTACTATTTCTTATCAGGCCTTGGCTGGTGGGACTTCTCCAACCACTCTCCGCTTTAGAGGCCATGTCAATGGAGCTCCTGTACAAGTGTTGTTGGATGGGGGCAGTACGCACAATTTTATTCAACCACGGATGGCAAAATTCTTAAACCTAACGGTAGAGCCAACCCTTTATTTTTCGGTGGCGGTTGGAAGTGGGCAACGTTTACATTGCCAAGGCGTGGCCCGAGATGTTAAATTGACCATTCAAGGTTGTCAGTTATGCCTTGACCTATATGTTCTTTCATTCCATGGGTCTGATGTAGTTTTGAGTGTGGCTTGGCTGGCCACACTTGGACCAGTTCTCACTGATTTAGGTACTCGACAATTTGAATTTTCTCTTCATGGTACTCGCTATAGTTGGTCTGGTGAACCACCGATTGCTGTCCAACCAATCCAATTACACTGTCTACGGCGACTGGCTTCTGTAGATGCAATATCTTCTTATTTCCGTTAGGAACTAGTGCAAGATGGTCTTGTTGAACATCCTCCGGATCTAAGTAGAATCTTAGGCAACTACAAAGATGTGTTTTGTAAGCCCCGAGGCCTTCCCCCTTCTAGGCCACATGATCATGCCATCCATTTACATCCTCACGCTGGTCCAGTCAATGTCAAACCATATAGGTATCCTTACTTTCAGAAAGAAGTGATGGAGCAACTTTGTGCAGAAATGCTTAGTGATGGGATCATTCTGCCAACCACCAGCCCTTTTTCTTCGCCCGTATAATTGGTCAAAAAGAAGGATGGAACATGGCGTTTCTGCGTCAATTATAGGGCTCTCAATGCCATTGCAGTTCGGGATCGCTTTCCTATCCCGACCATTGACGAGTTGTTCGATGAGTTGTTCGGGGCCTAGTATTTTTCTAAGTTGGATTTATTATCAGGTTATCACCAGATTCAGATACGCCCGGAAGACATTGCCAAAACTGCATTTCGTACACACGAAGGACACTATCAGTTCCTCGTAATGCCAGTTGGCCTGTCCAATGCTCCCTCGACGTTTTAGGCCACTATGAACTCCGTATTCAAGCCCTTTCTTCGCCAATTCATATTGGTCTTCTTTGACGACATACTTATTTACTTACAGTAGGTCTTGGGAATTGCACTTGGAGCACATTTCTAAGGTTTTACAATTGCTCCGTGATCACTTGGTTGCTAAAGAGGCTAAGTGCTTGTTCAGGCAACAACAAATTGATTACTTAGGACATGTGTTAACCCCAGGGGGTTTGGCAGTGGATCCAGTCAAGATACAAATAATTCAACAGTGGCCTTCACCCCGGAGTGTTAAAGATGTTCGAAGTTTTTTGGGGCTCTCAGGCTATTATCGCAGGTTTATCCGTCAATATGCTTCATTCGCAGGACCTTTAACGGATCTATTGCGGAAGGAACCATTTTGCTGGACAGATCATTGTCAAGAGGCCTTTGATGCCTTGAAGAAGGCCTTAAACACCGCCCCGGTGCTCTCTCTACCAAATTTTACACTGGAATTTCATATGAAACTGATGCATCGGGTACTGGGATAGAAGCAGTGTTGTCCCAACAGGGTCACCCCATTGCATACTTCAGCCAAAAACTCTGTCCCAGGATGCAACGAGCTTCAACCTACCATCGCGAGATGTTTGCAATTACATAAGCTGTTAGTAAGTGGCGCCAATATTTCTTGGCGTCGGTTTGTTATTTTTACTGATCAGCAAGCCTTGAAACACCTCACAGAACAGGTTATTCAAACTCCGGAGCAGCAAAAGTGGTTGACTAAACTAGTCGGGTTTGATTTCTCTATCATCTATTAATCTGGACGATCCAACCTTGCTACCGATGCACTCTCTCGAGTTTCCATGGCCTCTTTCAATGCTATTTCAGGGCCGACCTATGAATTCATTGAAGTACTGCGAAATGCCAACCAAAATCACCATGAGCTGCTCTGGTTGCGACAACATATTGATTCTAACAGTAACCACTTGGAAAAAATTATCTTTAAGGAAGGGCTCCTATTCTTTCGAGAACACCTTGTTCTTCCTTCGGATTCACCCATGATATTACAGTTATTAAATGAGTTTATTCCTCACTGGTGGGAGGCCGCGCTTGTATCTCACGGACATTTCACCGGTTGTCTTCGAATTTTTATTGGAAGGGTATGCGTAAGGATGTGGCTACCTCTGTGTCTTCTTGTCAAATCTGTCAACAAATGAAAGATCTACTCAAACAACCTGCCGGTCTCCTACAACCACTTCCCATTCCCGACTTGGTATTTGAAGAAGTCACCATGGATTTTATTACTTGGTTACCTACTTCTAAGGGTAAGGCCACGATTCTGACAGTTGTGGATCGCCTATCTAAATATGGGCATTTTATTGCCCTCCCATCTACCTTCACAGCTCAATGTGTTGCGGCAGTCTTTGTTTCTGAAATTATTCGCGTCCATGGTCCTCCCAAGACAATTGTTACCTATTGATATCCCCGCTTTATGACGTCCTTCTGGAAAGAGATTCACAGATTACAGGGAACAACATTGTCTATGAGCATAGCTTACCATCCTCAAACGGATGGACAGTCGAAGGCTCTAAACAAGTGTGTTGAACAATATCTCAGGTGTTTTGTTGTGGATAGCCCACATGAATGGTCACCATTGTTGCGTTGGGCAGAATACTGGTACAACACGGCACTTCAGGCGGCGGCTGGAATGACTCCATTTCAAGCCTTGTATGGGCGGGAACCTCCTACTATTCCCCGTTAAATTCTGGGCAGTAGCACGAATGAATTGGTGGAAAAATATTTGTTGCAAAGGGATGAAGTAATGGACTTATTGAAGAATAATTTGACGAGAGCTCAAAAACGAATGAAGGACGTGGCTGATAGAAAGCGCCAACATGGGGAATTTGGTGTAGGAGAGTGGGTTTATGTGAAGTTAAAACCTTATAGACAGCACTCCTTACGTCTCCAACGACATCACAAGTTGGGGAGGCGCTATTTCGGTCTGTTGAAGGTCCAAAAAAAGAAAGGAACAGTTGCTTATACGCTGGACTTGCCTAATGAAGCTAGGATACACCCTGTTTTTCACGTCTCAATGCTTTGTCGCTGTGTAGGCATACCAGAAAATCAGGTCACTCCTCTTCATTTGCAAGATGCTCCTATTACACATATGCCGGACCTTGTGGACAAGGTCCTTATTGGAGACAGGGTAATGTGATGAGTCCGGATATAATTGGGCTTGATAATCAAGTTGGGCGTGATGATCAAATTGGGCCAGCTAAGGCATTTGTAAAGGATCCAGTCAGAAGGAGCAAAAGGGCCACAAAACCAACTCAGAAGTTATCAGACTATAGCTGGAAGCCCGGGTAACTAGAGTGCGCTAGGTTAACTACATACAAGGATAGGAATATTAAATAGCGTAGAGGTATTTTGTACGTAGGCTGAATATTGTTAGAATTCTCTCTCTCCCCACTATCTGTTCTGCTCCTCCCTCTCTTCTCAGACTATGCTCTCTGTCTTCTTTCTCTCTATGTTTCTCTTCTGTAATCCTTTGGCTTGATTTCTGTTTCTTTTCATTGTAATAGCAGTTCCTAATTCAATAAAAAATCCCTGTTCATTTGAGTGTTGGATTTGTTTGTAGAAAGTTCATTACACAATTCTTATTGTAAATTTTTTTGTACGATTTACAAGTTTATAGAAAAGAAAAATTGTGAGACCTTTGGTATTAAATCAGTACTTGTCCTCTTTAATAACTCAGCTCATTTTGACCACCAAATCTCAGACCAACCTGTCCATTTGTCACCTCTATATAATATAATATACCTTTGGACGTCCCCCTACATGTAGGGTTGCGAATTAACAATATTCTACTGTATCCCATTTTTGAATTATATACTGCCTTGTGAAACTCAGCCCACATTTTCCGAACTTAATCTTTGACAGATTAAAACCAATATTTACAGACAAAAATTAGTCAGGTATCAAAAGTGAAGTCATCATTAACGAGGATATTGAGACTTGAGAACTTATATATAAAAAAACTAAAACTTCAGAACATCACCATCTGTTGTAATCAATCTGATAAGTACTTCAAATGGTTTACAGACACAAACTTTTCCATACAAAGTGCTTGAGAGCATCTTAGAAGAAGGAAAACACTTTACCAGTATGAAACAGCAGGTTGAGTGTGAGATATCACAAGTCCAAAACAGAACAATGACAGGACATGATGTCAATTCCATACTCATCCAAGTTGAAACAAACCAAGGAGTTAATTGGTTGTTAATTCCATACTCATCCAATATTTACAATTCTATGACAGGACATGACGTAGGGTCTATCGTTTTCACTATTTCGGTTTCAAACATGATTTTAGTACAAAAGAACAACCATAGCCAAGCCTTAGAGATGTACATTGCTAAATTATCTGTAAACTTTGACAGAGAGAAATATTAACCACAACATATGAGTTACTGAGTCATTTTCTGAACGATATCTATAATTCGAAAGGACGTATAACAAATCCACATGAACTACAAAGAAAACTGAAAATCAAACATATTGTCCTTGTGCCTTGATATTTCCAACTTAATCATGTTTGATAAAAGACTAGCTGATGTGAAATCTTAAATTTGGAGTCCTTAAAGTATCTAGGGTCTAACCTGAAAATATAAATTATAGAATAAAATATAACATGTATCTCACTTTTCAAGGTTCCTTGCAACCCGCTCCCCACTTTTGCTTTCCACGGGATGCAAACTCTTCTTACTCCTATCAAATTTGTAGGCTTTTACTACCAAGGTTTGCTTCTCGAATTCTTCATATACAGCAAATGATCAACGAAAAATGTAAGTGTTTCTCTTGTTCATTGCAGGTTAAGTCTTCTAGGATGACAACTCCTCAACTTACAAAACCATCCAGCATTTAAATAGTCGTAGCACTGAAGAATGATTTTCAAGTGCTTCAGTTGTCTTGATTCAATTATCAGTTGAGGAATTTGATTCCATGTGTACTCAAGTGATACCAAATTTGGAGCATCAATCTCCCATAAGCCTCCACAATACCGAATCTCCAAGCTGACCTTTAGGGAAATAACTTCTTCTTTTGAAGATTCACCAGCTCAAACATTATCATGCCCCAGTGATACTCAAAGATGAAAGATTCAATCAATGGACAACTATTAAATAGAGTCTGTAGCATGTTTTCGTCTAATGATATAAACGATAGAGAAAGTTTTCTCAAAGAACTATAATTCACAACAACACTGGATAACGAAACAGGTAAAACAGTACAACACTTCATAACCCATTCTCTTAAAGAATTTACTGTGCACCAAGGGCTATGATGTTAAGTAGAGTTCAAGATCTTTTACACCTTTCATAAGTGCAATGTCAAACCACTTATCAATTAGAGGGAAAGCTAAAACTTCACGACAATTATCAAAAGAACGAATGATGGTTGTTCTCTCATAATTCAAACTTTTCTATATGAATTTTTCTGTCCCTATATCTCTTCATGATATCATCCACTACTTTTCAAATCACCTTTGGAATATTCAACTCGGAATTTCAAGTTGGAAAGAGTCGACAGGCTTGCAGCCATGTTTCGGAGAAAATGCTCATCCGTGTTGCTTCTTTAAAACTAAGGTATTTTAAGAATGAGGCATTCATGAAATATATCAACGGTAGGTGTGCTAGTATTCTCCTTGTTATTATTACTATGCAACCATACCTTAAAACCCGTTTTTTCTACTCCGATTTGCAAAACTCGTAAATCAGCTCTTCGTCTCGCTTCTGCAATTTCCACGTGAATTCCAACATTCTTTCGTTGTGATCTTGAGTAAATTTAGTCCTAAATTGTTTTCTCCCATTAGTTCTCCTCATCACTTAACCATCGTAGGTTTGGAGGTTATGATTCTTGCAATTATAGGTTATGCCTACTGAAAAAGGACCTATATAAACTAGGAATACTAATTTTAAAAAAATACATATACGTAAATATCTAGAATATCACATTTCTATAATTGGAAATAATTTAACTTTATAATTCTTTTTTATCCTTGATTAAATAATTTATAGTTATACAAATGATAGAGTATTTTAGACCACAAATTATAAAAGTCTCCTTTCCTTTTTCAAACTCTGTGTATGATTTTGTTTTTCTCCTTCTATGAAATTCTAATAGATATTACCATAAACCAAAAAAAATATGCAGTTCAAAATTTAAAAAGTTTTTGACACCAAATAGGAAAAAATGCTTAATGCATCAACTGTAGGAAGGTAGACACAATTTTAATCTCCCTCATAGTTTTTGATAAATGTGGGATTGAGAGGGTGTTTGGATTGGCTTAAACGTACTTTTAAGTCAGTTTTTGATTTATGGAAATGTTTAGTAAATATAACAAATAACTTAAAATAAGTTTAAAATGTCTTACAATAAGTTAGGAAGTGTTTAACAAGGTAAAAAATGACTTAAAATTACCTAAAAACCAAAAGTAGGTCTCCCCCTACTTTTTATTTTTTGACTTGAAAGTCATTATAGTTAGACTTTTCTTTTTTTACTTAAAAACTACTTTTTTCAAGTCGATGCAAACAGGCTCCGAGTCCATTGGCGTAAAGGAGATAATACATTGTAAACTAAAAGAGCAGCTCTCGGCATTGCTTGGTAAGAGGTGGGGGTAGGAATAGATCATAAATCCAATCTCCATATATCTGAGAGATCTTCTTGCAAAATTTCCATTTTCGGATTGTTTTTCCTCTTCTCTTCCTGTAACGAAGCATAACCATTCTGTTTGCAGAGGATAATTCAACAAGCATAACCATTCTGTTTGCAGAGGATAATTCAACAAGCATAACAGAGAAGGGTCTTGGAGTAATGGGGACAAAAAATCGTCAACATTTTCATCTCTAGTCGGCTAGTAGGCACTTGTAACTCTGCCGGAAGAGATAGGCAATATCAGAAAATGAAAAGATAGGAAGCATTCTGCTTGTTCGTTTACTTATATTGGCTATTTAATTTGGCAGATGTAACAAGAGCTTACTGGCCGACTTGAGATGGAAATGTTGATGAATTTTTTCCCCTTACTCCAAGGCCTTCTCAGCTTCTTGACTTAACTTCTACAAAGACAATGGTAAATGTTTCGATACAAGAAGAGAAAGAGGAAAATAAGATCCTAAAAGTTTTTTTTCGAAAGGCATTATACATAAACGGACACTCAAACTTGGACTGAGTTGTCAAGTAAGCACTATATCTTGTAAAGTACACATCTAGACACCTCAACTTGATCTAGCAACTAAACACTCAAAATCATGTCCAATGTATCACGTGGACATCAGATGTTGACATGACACATAAAGTTTAAAGGTGTATAGATGATCATTTTGTAAGTTGGATCGTTCAATTGATATAGTGAAGATGAGTTGAGATGTAGATGTGCACTCTCACAATTGGAGTGCTTACTTGTCGCCTTAGGCCAATTTTGAGTGCCTTTTTATGTGTTATGTTCTTTTCAAAATAAGTTGATTTTAGAAGTTTGATCAAACTGACTAAAAATATAGCCTTTTCCGAGATAACGTTAGATTTGGTTTAACATTTGCTTAAATATTGATCAACCTTACATCAGACTGTCGTCAAACATTTGTAATAACTTATAATAATTTTAGATTGTAGTTTAATTTTTCTCTCATCCAATTTTTAGGTTTCTCAAAAGGATCTTTTAAAATCTAAACAATGCATCAGATGCATGAGAAATTAAAAGATGAAAGATGATCATTTGCTATAAAGCTCAAGGGTGAGCATTGGTCGGTTCAGTTCGGTTAATGTATTATCAGTTTGAATTTTCAGTTTTCAATTTTTAAATACGTTAAACCAATAAGATTTTTTTTTTTATCGGTTTTCAATTTATCAATTTTGTTTCTTAATGGTATGGTTTTTTATTTCACCAATAAGAAAATGCTTATAATAAAACAAATATATGAATTATCCAACAAATTGACGCGACAAGACAATAATGTAATAAATGCTCATAAAAATGAAACAGTAATACCTAACATGAAAAGAACTATACAAGTGTAATACAAAGAGAAATTAAGAGGAACATGGTTCTTACTTAAGGTTTTGATGTTTTGTATAATGTGCAGTTGAACTCAAAGTCACTGTGAAGTGTAAATTGAAGGTTAAAGGGCGATGGTAGTAACCAATATGTTATTGAGATTAATATTTATGTAGGGTAAAGTATTAAATTACTACAGTCTTAATGGGTTATCAGTGTACCTAATTACCCAATATTAAAGAGCCACAAACGAACCAATAAATTGATAATTTTAAATATAAAACCGTTAAAAATTCGTTAATCCAATAACCCACTAGTAATAAATCAATAGCATTTTTTGGTTCAATTTATTTGCCGACTCGATTTTTGTACACCCCTAATAAAGCTACTCCAAAAAGAGACATCGGAAATTTTTTTAGGACTTAATCTGAAATAAATTAATTCAAGTAGTCATTTTTGGAAGTGATTTCACTCAAATTCTTTCATAGTAATTTGAAATGGAAAGAAGGAAGAATTCATCAATGAACGTTCACTATATTCTCATATTTGTGAAAAATTCAAAAAATTGTGCTGATTGAAAAAATATCCTTAATTTTACATTTGTTGAATTTGAATCATAAATACTAGTTTAGAAGACTTACTGGTTTCTCCACAACAGAAACAGATCTTCAACAACTACAACTTGGTCCTCACAAAGCGGGTGAACTCCATTTGTCATAACCTAAGTATCATTTAGGGATGCAGAGCATTTTCTCTATTGTAAACCCTAGTCATCATCTAATGTGGAAATACTTTGTTTTCTTGAATCCATAATTGTGTATTCATATAGTAAGGGTTAGGGTTAAGGAGGAGGACAAACTAATGGGCTTACATGCTTATTAACAACCCTAATGGATGGACCCGACCCAATAGATATTTCCAACAATAACTATTTGACGTAAGTAGAAAATGAAGAAGAATTTGATTTTGAGATTGGTGTTATAAAGTTAGATCATGTTCATATAAGTTTAGAAGAAGAACTGATTAGCGACTTTTGCAGCAAAATGAGACTTAAAAATTGGTTGTTAAGATATGGATGCAAACTATAAAGAATAATTCTCTCATTACACACATTTGTTAGTATTATATATGTTGGAAAACTATATGCACAACGGAAGCATACCATAATCATACTACTTACATGAATAATAGACAACAAATAGTTTATGCTAGAACATATATAATCATTATAGATCACATAAACTTTTTGAAATTTAATTCAAGGATTACCTCTTAAAGCGTGAGCAGATACCTTCAATCAAATCCACAAGCTAGAACCTTCAAACGAATCCACAAGCTAGTCCACAAATTGGACAACAGTTCTGCAGTCTTCTACAGTGATCCCAAGTTCACTTCCGAACTTTCTCAATACTTGGGTGGGCAAGTATTTTATATATAAGTTATCTCTTTCAAAGGTTAGAAGAATCCCTATTTATAGAGATTTCTTCCTAGTCCAAGGAGAAGGAATACCATGTCTTTCCTATGTACATCTCCCTTTCCTTAGAATAGAAAAAGTCACGTCATTCTCCCTTTCCTTAGAATAGAAAAAGTGATATACTTCTCCCTTACCTTAGAATAGAGAAAGACACATACTTCTCCCTTTTCCCTTTAGAATAGACTCCGAGTTCTAGTTAAATATGGGTACGGTAGGGACCACAAAATTAATTACTAAGGCTTCCTTTTATAAAAATAATTCCAAATAATTAATTTGAATTATTCTTACCATAATAAATTACAAATCATTCCACTAGAAATTTGTAATTGCACTCCTCTATTTATATTTCAAAATTCTCCATTAAACACATATGTAATTTTCCATGTTAAGATTACAGATACTAATCAATAAATTAAATTACTGACGAACTTAATTCAACGATCAATTTTCTTTAGAGCACTGCTTAACTTATTTCATTTGCCGGATTCATAAATCCACTTGCAAGGTTTTGACACGATGAAAACTTTTAAGCTTTTCAAAAAGGCATATCATCAATCTCTATATCGAGAACTTATTATTTCACCAATATCATCATCCAATCTTCCAGGAATATAGACCCATCTTAGAATCTCACATTTTAATAAATCAAAACGAAAATTAACATATACAAATCATAATAGTTATATTAGGATTAAGAGTATAAGTACATTTAATAGTTTAGAGAATATGCTTTTGTCAGTCAGTCTAAATCAACTATGTCTACTCGGACCCATTCAATACATACAAAATGCACTAGCACAAGAAGTTGGAACTATACCATTCCCATAATCAATATAAAATACATATAATCTTGTGCTACAATCATACCGATGGTATGTCCAATTCCCATCTTAGATTGTGAACAAAAAAACTTTATACTTATAAGAACCGATGATTTAATTTCTATGTATAAGCTTAAACTTTATACACTAAATCATCTACTATATAGGTAAATAGACACCATAAACGAATATATGATCTATTAAAATGAATAAATAATTATTCTATAATAAATACTTTATCTAAACATGTGGTTAATAGTATATATCCCAACAATCTCGCACTTAGACTTTTAACCATCACGATTGTTATAATGTACTATATCTAAATGCATTATTAATAGTATATACCCTAACAATCTCCCACTAAGATATTTAATCTTGAAAATTATTAGACTACTATTTCTAAACACATGATTAATAGTATATACCCTAACAATCTCCCACTTAGACTGTTAACAATGCATTTACAACTTTCACAAATATTCCTTTTATATTTCTTATCAAAAGGATCTTACCAAGTTGTTTTCTTATGCAACTTCGTCTATTAATGTTGAGTTGTAACTTATCGTTTTAGTATTAGATCTTCAGAGGCCCTATCATGAAACCTTTCAAAAGTTTACTTCTTTACATGAGTTCTATCATGAAAGTCCTCTTAAACATACAAAACCAATCAATCTTCGTTATGATTCTCCCACTACGACTAAGTATTACTACAATAGTCACACTTTCATGTTCTTGAGTCTTAATATTTTCCTTAAAACCTTTCGGTAATGAAATATTAACAATTGTTTCATGTAGTGTTCTTTAATTTGCCCAACATCACTTTCACTACTTGAGGTAGTAGTATTGTTATGTCTAGTAACGTTTCTCCCACTATGTAAATGCAATGAAACGTCAATTTTGACATACCGGTTAGATGTTTTTGAGTGTCTGAATTTACAACTGACTCATTTGTTATTTCTTTTTTCAATTCCTGTAAAACAAGTTTTCTTCTAGGAGCATGGATTACTAAATAGTCCTTTCTAGAAATCAGACAGCTGTCTTAACAATTGCCTTATTTTCTTTAGGACAATAAAATAAACCTTCTTTCATTCTTTTTGGATATCCAATTAATACACACATTTCATTCCTGATTGGATAGGAATTGAATTCAAATGTGATATGTAGTTCTTAGAACATATCCCAAAAGAAACAAAACAACAATGAATAAGCCAATTATTAATCTTATCATCTTCATAAGAGTCTATTTATTTTCTCTTTTACACCAATATATTGTTGAGTGTCTGGTGTAGACAATTGAAATGCAATTATTCTATCAGATAAGGGACTCATCAGCTCTGCAGAGAGCTATATGTCACTACAATCAAATTGCAGTGACTTTATAGATTTTTCATGATGTTATTTTCATTTGTCTTAAAATTTTGAGTTTATAAAGACATTCAAACTTACAAAACATCAAAAATATATATTCATATCATGAGTAACCTTCTGAAAATCTCATAATACTCAAATTCACCTCTTGCCTGAATGATCATTTACCGCACAAATCAGAATAGATTAATTCTAACTTATCACTGCCTTTATTTCCTTTTTAAGAGGAAAGGTCTCTTAGGCATTTTTTTTATAAGCATGACTCACATGTTGGTAGTGACTTCACTTTCAATGAACCATTATGTGCATTCTTTAACCAACTTCAAAGTTCTATCCAGAATAAATGACGCAAACGCTAGTGTACAAATAAGTTTCATTCAATTTAAAAGATATTTTCTCTTTTGAGATAGATAAGTATTCAATTCATGAGAAAAAAAATTCATGCATCAATATACAATAAGAGATAACATATTTATCAAACTCAAAAGAGTTACAAGAAAAATATATTTAGTGTCCATCTCTTATTTAGATAGAAACCAAAAATAATTTCAACTAACATGAATATATATAATGCAATTTTTTTGAATTAATATCTTATCTCTATCGAAGTAAATACTTGAGTAGTATTAAGTAAGTCTGTAAAGTCTATTGAGAATTTGAGATATAATACATTAAATATATCATAATATGTCGAATAATCCTAATTAACAAAATTCAGGACTCATTTATACATATATATCCACACATCTTGAATAGCCAATCGATCGGATTGTAGAAGTACTCATGCAATGCACATGTACAATGACCGATATTCACTTCATAAACTTATACAGATCTAACTCAGATATAGAGCATACTATTAGTTTGACTCAAGTGAAAATCACCCTAGTTACATTGATTCATTCATATATCACTCAGTTTAGGAGAGTTAATACAGATTAACAAAACTAGCAATTAAATTCTTAGTGACTTGTATTAATTTCATCCGATATGGAGGAAGGTCTAAACTAGCACATGAAACTAACACTTCACTACTATTTAATCTTGGTAATCAAGGGAGGGATCCCTATAACCAAATATGGCCAAAAACTCATATAACGATCAAATATACTTCTTAGTAGATCGTTCTTATGAATCTACCAAATTTCAGACCAATCAGAGTCCCTATTTTCGAATTTCAAAACTATGACCAATTTGGTTGAAAATGTTGTTTGGCCAAAATGAAATTAATTTTTTTTTTGGGGTTCGAATATTGCTATCACCTATCAACATTTGTGAAATAGATACACGAATCAAGAACAAATAACAAAATTCTAAAACTATTTATGAATACTATTTTTAAAAAATCAGCATGTTTATGTATACATTAAATGTAGCGACCCTTCCGAAATAATATAAGCCAATAACTCACGAGATTTTTATGCATATATTGTACTCACACTAGAACAAAAAAGTGACATAAAAAAATATTCTCAACTTCCAAGTACCCAAACTAGGTGGTTCATGCTTCACACATTCATTCAAAATTAGTGGTAAATTTAACATATTACAAGACTTGAGCTTACACACCCCAAAAGAACAAAACATAGAGTCATACTTACATTACAACCCATGGTGACATGATCACATTAGTCCTAAAAATTTCATGTAAATATATACCACATAGATCATAAACAAGTCCCAAGGTTTATACAAAATATAGATGCCTATATGCAATTGTGATCTTCCATCACCAATGGCCAGCTTCATGCTTTCTCTCGAGCATTCCCTACGATAGAAACAACTATCGCTAAGCATATAACTTAGTGGTGTAAAACTATAGGTTCGGAGCCATCAAATTCACAAAACTACCTTTCTCAAGTCATGGGCAGCATAATCGAACATAATAAATAAATTAAGTAAACAATATATCAAGAGTATCAAGTTCGATATTTAGAGGTCCAAATGTCAAGAACGCTCATAGCACCATTTTCCAAGAGATTCAATAACAAGGCTCGCCCAATATGTACATCATGTCTTCACACCAAGCACAAACAAGTATCAAGAAGGGCCGACGCCCTGTATCAAGAAGGGTCAAAGCCCAATAATCAAGAGAACCAAGAACCATATTAAAAATGGCTTTCTAATTCGTACTTAAAATGGACAACTTCCATACTTAAGACGAACTAAAAATCCAGAGTCAAGATGGCAAATGATCCGAATCAAGAGGGCATGCCAATAGTGACAAAGTCACAGCCACAAGAAGGACAAGGTCCCAACAAGAGTGCCAGGTGATCAAACAATCCATACAAGTGGGCGAGTTATACAAGTGTCTTTAACTTCTCAAGGGATACCAATACAACAATGCAAAGTGACAAGAGTAACCAAGGTACTAAGATCAAATTTCAGATATACTAGCAGTTAAAAGAGTGCAAATACAAGTTTATACACAAATCTCAGTGCTTTAGCAAAGAAACAGTCCAATACAACTTCAAGAGTTCAAACCGTAGACCACTACGTATCAAGGTCCTCAACTTGTTCACGAGTATATACAACCTTAAAAAATACAATTAAATAACTTCTTTAATTCCCAGCAGCTCAATAATATTGGTGTAAAACTGAATTATCATCACAAGTAAGCTTAGCCTGTACAAACATGACTATGCTCCCAAAACAGTGATTCTGGCCAGCCTAGTACCTTATGTCGCAACTTAGATTTGAAAAGGAAAACGGCAAAACTAGACTTTATAACCTTCATGAAAGATGTAGCTACACCTCTTAAGGTTGCAAAAAAACAAGAATCACCGTAAAATGTATTTTTTATAAAAAGATATATTCAAAACACTAACAGCTGTCCATACAGGATTTCTAATTTCAAAATCTGGACAGAACTTGTCATATGTTGCGTCCCATATTTCGATTCCATAAATGCTAAATCAGAGTTTTACATAAACATAAAAGTTGTAGGTCTATGAATTAGCTTTCCAAATCATATTTAGTCACTGTAAACGTAGTTCTAGAGGACGAGATGTACATAAATTACCAAACACTACCCAGTTCATGAATAAATTTCGTCACTTACCAAAAAGAAGTGTGTGTCTCGGATTCCAGCCAAAAGAACCAAGTTTTCTCTTGTGATTTTGAAGAACAATCTGTTTATATATGTTTCTAAGGTTCTAAGGCTTGAGGAAAACGAAATTACTAAAGGAGGGGTGAAAATATATAGTCAAACAAGTGATGTTTATCCCTTGGGCAGCTGTCCTTCAAAGGTGCTGCCCAAAAATTTGTGTGCTGCCCAAAATGCATACATATACACCTATATATATATATATATTATATATATATATATATATCCCTCATCTCCTTTTAAAGTTATACATAATTCTAATTAGAATATTGCCTAAACACCCCATCACAATCCCTTAAATTACGATCACAATTTATGTTAAGCAAGTTAGCAATTATCACAACATTTCAAGTTCCCAAAATGAGATTAAAACATATTCTAGTAATTAAGCAACGGTAAATCGACATGCGACTCTTGGTTAGTATTTAGGGGTGTTACATTGAACATTAAATTTCAAAACACATCTCATGGATATCCATGCATCTTGAACGATAAATTTTGATGAAAAATAAGTACTCATGCAACATACATATGTGATGTCAGATATTCACTCCCACAAATTTAGAACAAAAGCTAGCTTAGATGGAGAGTACTATATGTTGATTTATGTCAAGTGAATATCATTATCCCTAGATCATTGATCTAATCAAATATTACTCAGATAGGGAGAGTCAATACAGATCATCAAAACTAGAATTAAATTTTAATGACTTGTATTAATTTCATCCGATATGGAGGAGGTCTAAGCCAACACATGAACTTAATACTTCACTAAAATTTAGTTATGAAGACCATAGAGAACAATCTCTATCACCACTGTATCATAGGTGAGTAATTTTTATTTAAATTAATTTTCAAGCTACAAGAAAAAGTTTATCCAAAAACATCATCTGAACTCCTCAAATTACAAATCATTGTATAACAATGAGTATTCTTAATTTGATTGTTTGTGATGAACCTACTGAGTTTCTGGTCAATCAGAGTTCAAAAATAATATTTATCTCCAAAGCTACGATCAAATTCAGATTCAAACGATTTAAGAAAAATAATCAGATCCATATCCTTATCATATATCAATTCATGTTAACTCATCACGTGTAATCATTTACCACATTTAACATAAATAAAACATATATAAAGTATTATATTCATACTAAATCACATTTTAATTCCAAAGAACGACTTAAAAACCATTTTAAGGGCCTCAAAACTATAACCACATAGCAATGAGTATTTCTTACTAGTATGTCACCAATGAACTTACCAAATTTCAGGTCAATTGGAGTCTATAAAAAATATTTCCAAAGCTATGACCAAATTCAAATTCAAGTGGATTAAGTATATTTAGGAATTAACACAATATGAATTTATCATATTCAGATCAAATCCGACAAACTACCTAAAACCCATCTAAATAATTTTCAATGGAACCATCAAGTTTCAAATCAATCAAAGATCAGGAAATCCATGACCACCTAAATTATGATCAAATTTGAAAAATAATCGTTTTAGACATAGTTAAAGATTAAAATGACATGATTCAGATTTTCATTCTCTTTTTTATAATTATCTCATGAGCATGAAACATACGTTGTGTCCTTCCTTTGGCTAAGACACTCAATACCATCTTATAATAAATTATTCTCTAAATTAATACACTTGAGAATACAAGATAATATGTTTCTCTTTTGAGTGAAAACCTCGATATCTCTACTTATGAATTAATTAAGCATTACTAGTATTTTAAGGTAAATCACCATTTACGTAAATAAATATTTACCACTAATATTCACTTAGAATAATTTATACATGATGAATTGAGAATCTTCTAATGACTCAAATAAATAGATCATTTTAGTGAATCCTATTTATTAATCACAATTTTCAATTCTTGTAGTCCAAAATATATTATCACATGTATAAAGTCTATAGAATTTTCAACGATTTCAAATAAATAAACCACTTAAGTGATAACTATTTATTAACCAAAAAATTCTTAATTTATACAAATTGATATATATATATATATATATATATATATATATATATCGTTTTAGACATAGTTAAAGATTAAAATGACATGATTCAGATTTTCATTCTCAATACCATCTTATAATAAATTATTCTCTAAATTAATACACTTGAGAATCCAAGATAATATGTTTCTCTTTTGAGTGAAAACCTCGATATCTCTACTTATGAATTATTAAGCATTACTAGTATTTTAAGGTAAATCACCATTTACGTAAATAAATATTTACCACTAATATTCACTTAGAATAATTTATACATGATGAATTGAGAATCTTCTAATGACTCAAATAAATAGATCATTTTAGTGAATCCAATTTATTAATCACAATTTTCAATTCATGTAGTACAAAATATATTATCACATGTATAAAGTCTAAAGAATTTTCAACGATTTCAAATAAATAAACCACTTAAGTGATAACTATTTATTAACCAAAAAATTCTTAATTTATATAAATTGATACATATATATATGTAATGAATAATATGCTCAATATATTATTGAACAAAAAGAAAAAAATAATCCAATTGACCTGAAGAGTGACTGCCCCCGCCACTTAATAAGGTTTGGAGTCAACAATTAGTCAAGAACAAATTTTATAAAGTTAAAAAAATATTTCACATTCAGTTCAATGATAATTTGTTCATCAACAACCTCTATGATTCCCTTTCTTATCAAGCTTTGCAAATTTGATGTGTGTGTATATATATATATGTAATGAATAATATGCTCAATTAATTATTGAACAAAAAGAAAAAAATAATCCAATTGACCTAAAGAGTGACTGCCCCTGCCACTTATTAAGGTTTGGAGTCAATAATTAGTCAAGAGCAAATTTTATAAAGTTAAAAAAAATACTTCACAATCAGTTCAATGATAATTTGTTCATCAACGACATCTATGATTCCCTTTCTTATCGAGAATTGGAAATTTGATTGATTAATAAGAAACAACCCAAAAAATTGCAACTAGCCGCCAAAAAAAAAAAATTACATGTGCAGAAGTTCAAAATCTAATTTATTAAATAAAAGAAGTCCATTGAACTTTAACTTTTCTTTGAACGGATGAAATGTTTTCAATTTGGGTTCCATTAAATTAAAAATAAAGGACTTTGAATAATCATTACGACAAGTGTTTACTATTGTTGTCCCTTCCCACGTGAAAGATAAAAAATGTCGCCAATATGTTTTGCCCTCTTGATCATCTCACAATTTAAGAGCGTATGTACTTTAGCCAACGAATCAAAAACCTTCAACTTCAAGTTTCATTTGATTCGTTCTTTTCGCGATAAACATATATTTACCAACCACGAATCATACATACAATTGCACATACATATATTTTATGTTATCTATAAAGATGTAAGTATAACTTTTGATGCCAATTGTTGGAAAACTATATGCACTGCGGAAGCATACCATAATTGTAACACCCCAGAAAAAATTTCAAACTAAGACTTGAACCGTTCTTCGTAGTGAGTGATATTTTACCAAGGAATTAAAAATTTCTTAAGTGTTAAGGTCACTAGATGTATCACCTTGAGTTCCAAAACGAATTAAATTGGAAATAGCAAAATCTGAAATTTTGCAAGTTAAGCTAAGTATGAGTTTTGGATCGACTTCTAACGACCATAACTCATAGCTCATGATAATTTAGGTGTTATACCAGATACCGTATGAAATATCTTTGAATTATCTTTCCAACGCCGCCAAGTTTGCTAAGTTTTGAGGTCGGATGAGTGAGATATGACCTTTTGAAGTTAGGCTGTCCAGTTAAGGAAAGTTAGCCGGAAATAGTAAGGGGTATTTTAATCATTTCCTTATCCAAACAGATTTAAGTCGTTTTTAGCAATATTTTTAAGGGTCTAATCCTATTAGGTTCAGTTTTATAATCCTAAAATTAACCTAGGGTTTTAGTTGAGAGTTCAAGAAGAGAAAAGAAGAAGAGAAAAGAGGAGAAAAAAAGGAGAGGATCAAGCGTTCGTCGAGATTCTTGCGTCTTGTTGTGGATTTTCGCCATGGGTTAATCCCTAAGAGGTATGTAAGCTTCCATAGTGTTGGGTTTGTTCATCCACATGCCAATCATATTATTTTCAGCAAAAATTTATTCTTGAAGTTGAAAGATTAGAGTTCTTGATGAGTTCTTCATAGGTGTCCTTGAAGTTCTTTCTAAATGATGTTGTGTTTAGTTTTTGATGATTTCTTGAGATCTAAGTTAGTGCTTTAAGGGATGTATTAAGTAGATTATAGTGTACCTATGTTAAGTAATCAATTCTAAGTGGTTGGGGAAGAAACCGTTTGATTCTAAGCGAAATAGGGTGGGAAAACGAGCAAAGAATTTCGTCAAGTTTTCTGGGTTGGGGCCTGGTGCGATGCGCCAGCCAGAGGGCCCCAAACCCTCCTCTGAAGTTTAGGGGCTGGCGCCCCACGCCATTCAGAGCGCCAGGGTCGCCTGCCCCCATCTAGATTGTCTTGTGTTTCTCTGTTTGAGTTCGTTTAAAGTGCACCTTCATTCCTTTTCGATTCTAACTACTCTAAGCTACTTCTAAACACCTAAAATCATTCCTAACTTTATCATAACCTTGAATTCATAATTCAAATTCCAGGTAGAGTTGAGAGTTAAGTTTTGAGAATTTTTTTCAACATTCTAACAAAGTCCCTTTGAGTCCTTTTGTGGAGTCTTCTACAACTTCTAGTAACTTGTTTCAAGATTCAAGTAAGTGAGCATGAAAGTGAGGATAATTTATTCATGACTCTACTTGGACATCATGAGACCTTTCATAGCATAAACCATAACTCTTGAATTCATAATTCACATTCAAGAGAGACAGTTAAGAGTAGAGTTCAAGAAAGCCTTTGAGTTTGATTGTGAACCCTTTGAGATCAACTATTGATTTGAACTAAGTTTTGAGGAAGTAAGTAAGAGAATGAGAAGAGTCGTATACACGAATTCCCTAGTGATATTTTGACCCTTGAGTCGAGTCATTCATGCCCATAGCTTCCGCATGAACTCCATTAGTTTAGTATCTTTGAAAGGAGTAGTATCCCCATGTCCTAAGTCTTAAGTATTGATTTTCTAACCCATTTGAGATTACATTCCTAATCATGGGATTATTACATGTTACCCATGAAGTTTGAGTTGGGTTATTCATGTCCATTTCCACATGAACTTTATAAGTCAAACAATCTTGAGATGAGAAGTATCTTTGAGTCCTTGAGTTAAGTAGTTCATGCTCATAATTCCGCATGAACCCTCTGAGTTGAGCATTCTTGAAATGGGTAGTATAATTGAATTTCTTGAGTTCCAAGTATTAAGTTCTATCTTTGGTTATTGAAAACCTTGTATTGAGTCGTTCATGTCCATAATTCGGTTTGAACCCTATTTTAAGAAGTCTTTTACAAATGTTTAAACTTTGTTTTAAGACTTAAGCTTTGAAGTTGAGTAAAGAGTAAGAGTAAAGTTCATTTTCGTTAAAATGATATATGGGAACTAAGTAATCCCAAGAGTAAATGTTTTCACATTTAAGATGAGAGGAAACTGAGATTTCCAAAAGAGTTTTGAGCAAGAAAGAGAACCTCGATTCCAAGAGAGCTTTTAAGATAAGTTTTGAGTAATTATCTCAAACCAAAGAAAGAAGTTGTTTTAAAAAAATATGAGCTAAGTATATTTTTGGGAGTACTATTGAGCACCGATATGGGGATGCGAGTTCATATTAACTCAAGTCTCCATTAACCAGGTAGTCATCATGGGCATTAATGGGTCATACTTTTTAGATGATCACATAAGTTAAGCTTGTGGATCCACTAAGTTAAGCGTTCTATATAATGACAAAGTGTAGAACAGTTTTGGCAGCGTGGGCAAGACGCTGTATCACCACTTAGGCTCATAATGGTGGTTGTCGGTTAGAGAATCTCCCACATAAACTATATTACTTTGTTATATAAGTAAAGTTAAGTTTGTTATTGCATTTTCTTTAACGAACTAAGTTGTTTTTACTGTTTATAAAGCCCTTCATATATTGCATGCATATTGTTGGTTTATATTGAGTTGAGTATCTAGAGTCGAGTATCATATCTTTGAGTTGAATATCTAATCTCTGAGTTAAGTATCTTCTTCTTGAGTACTTCTGAGTTGAGTAAGTTGAGTAGTTTTGAGTATCCTTGAGTATTCCTTGAGTGAAGTAAGTTTAAAAGGAGGTAAGTATGTTTCCACTTTTTATCAAGTTCAACCTTATGTTTACGTTTTAGAATTCCCCTTACATGCTCGTACATTCCATGTACTGAGCCATTTGGCCTGCATCTTCTCATAATGCAGACACAGGTATTCAGGATCATCAACAGGAGTTTCGTTGATACATCCAAGAGTTCGTGTTAGCTATGGTGAGCCTCCTAATCGTGCAATCGAGATATGTCATTGAGACTTATTCTAACTCATGCGTTTCTCAGAATCGTTCGACTACCCATCATACTAGAGGTGGCTCAAAAGAAGAGTCAGTTCTTTGTCGATGAGCTGTTCTTAGCAAGAGTTTTGATGAAGTAATGAGACTCCAGAGGGTCCTAAGAAAAGTACAAGAGTAAGTTAAGGGTTCAGTTTCAGAGGAATGCGCCCGTATTCATTTGAATCGTGCGTTTGAGCTAAAAGTGAGTTGTACACTTTTCCTTAAGCCTTCTTTCAGCTGAGATCCTTATGAGGAAGTATGTTTAGAGCTTGGGTAGTATTTTCACCCTGAAGGGTAACATGAGTTATGAGATCATGATCAGTAGTAGTGAAAGAGCCCAGAGTTTGAGGAAAGTATGTAGATGTTTAGTAATCTAAGTAAGGGAGACGGTGTTGTGTCAAGCTATGTTACCATAGTCATGTACTTAGTAAGTTAGTAATGAGGAGTTTTCCCTTATGGGTAGACTAAGAAGTGATGAGTTGTGAATATTCCATCATAGGAGGTAGAGTGTGTTGTAGCTAGAAAGGAGTTGGTGATGAAGTGTCATTGTGTAGGAAATGACTAAATGTAAGTGGTGAATAGAAGAGAAACAGTATTCGTGAGGTTATAGATCTAAGCTAGGCTTATGATTTTGAGGGAGAGCCCATACTATTCAAAGTTTAATAGAACTAATTAGGCACTGATATATAGTGAATGAGTGAATAGTACTTATGTTGCGAAGTGAAAGGTGATAGTAATTGTAACTATGAAGACTAAGAGGTGACGATTGACTATTTGTCATAAGGTCCTAGTAGACGAGGGCTTCTGAATTTTTATCTACTAGTTGTAAGTTAGTATAGTAAGCGAGCAATCATATTAATATTTGGGTTTAGTTATAATCATTAAGCTTGAATTTGAGATAAGTGTCATGATAAAAGGAATGGCAACATGAGGGTCATGATGTTAGTCTTTAGATTTGATCTACTAGACTTGACATAGAGTAGGTAAGGAATTGAGATGTTGCTGCAATGAATGTGAGTAGTACAAGTGAGAGACACTAACCTTTAGATAAGGCAGTGAAGTGTGGCTAAGTCACAAGAGCAACAAGGGAAGTAAGAGGTGTACCAAGAGGGTATATAATCAGAAGAAGTTAAGAGAAACACCTTAGAAAGAGGTCTTTGTACTTGCTTAATGAGAGTTTGGTAGTCATGAGATAAAATTCTCCCAAGTGTTAGATTAAAAAAAGAGGTAGACCATTTATAGATGATGGAATATGTCCATAGCTTTCATGTGTTAGCTTTAGACCTAAGGGGGAGATGATACGATTGGAAATCAAGTCAACTGTTGAGAATAATATAGTAATGAGTTCCAAAGGTTATGTTAGATATCTTTTCATAGGTCTTTTTAGTAATGTAGTGATGTTAGAAAGAGAAGGTTAATGATCCTATCATGATGATGATGGTGTGATAGTTCCATCTAAGGTTGTGAATAAGGAAGAAGATTAGAATGAGGTTTTACTATGAGAAATATTTAAATGAGAGCCCTTAGTTGGCTCTGAAGGAGTTTGTTAGTAGGAGTCCATAGAGTTGCTAGAGTACTAAGCTCCAATGTGGTGGTAAAGAGTAATAGCCTTGGGATGAGATTCCCTATAGAGAGGTATACAACCAGAACCTAAAGAATTGGGTTAAGATTGAATATACTAAGAGTATACCATTATACTCTGACCTTAGCAAGAGTAAACTCGTTCCATACCCAGTCCAGTCGTCATTCGAGGACGAATGATCCCAAAAGGGAGATATTGTAACACTCCAGAAAAATTTTCGAACTAAGACTCGAACCGTTCTTCGTAGTGAGTGAGATTTTACCAAGGAATTAAAAATATCTTAAGTGTTAAGGTCACTAAACTTAGCACCTTTAGTTCCAAAACGAATTAAATTGGTAATAGAAAAATCTGAAATTTTGCAAGTAAGCTAAGTATGAGTTTTAGGTCGACTTCAAATGATCATAACTCATAACTCATGATGATTTAGGTGTGATGCCAAATACCGTATGAAATATCTTTGAATTATCTTTCCAACGCCGGCAAGTTTACTAAGTTTCGAGGTCGGATCAGTGAGATATGACCTTTTGAAGTTAGGATGTCCAATTAAGGAAAGTTAGCCGGAAATAGTAAGGGGTATTTTAGTCTTTTCCTTATCCAAACAGATTTAAGTCGTCTTTAGTAATATTTTTTAGGGTATAATCTTATTGGGTGCAGTTTTAGAATCCTAAAATTAGCCTAGGGTTTTAGTTGAGAGTTCAAGAAGAGAAGAAAAAGAGAAAAGAGCAGAAAAAAAGGATATGATCAAGTGTTCGTCGAGATTCTTGCGTCTTGTTGCGGATTTTCGCTATGGGTTTAATCACTAAGAGGTATGTCAGCTTCCATAGTATTGGGTTTGATCACCCACATGCCAATCATATTATTTTCCGCAAAATTTCATTCTTGAAGTTGAAAGATTAGAGTTCTTGATGAGTTCTTGATAGGTGTTCTTGAAGTTCTTTCTAAATGATGTTGTGTTTAGTTTTTGATGATTTCTTGAGATCTAAGTTAGTGCTTTAAGGGATGTATTAAGTAGATTATAGTGTACCTATGTTAAGTAATCAATTCTAAGTGATTGGGGAAGAAACCGTTTGATTCTAAGCGAAATAGGGTGAGAAAACGAGCAAAGAATTTCGTCAAGTTTTCTGGGTTGGGGCCTGGAGCGATGCGCCAGCCAGAGGGCCCCAAACCCTCCTCTGAAGTTTAGGGGCTGGTGCCCCACGCCATTCAGAGCGCCAGGGTCGCCTGCCCCATCTAGTTTGTCTTCTGTTTCTCTGTTTGAGTTCGTTTAAAGTGCACCTTCATTCCTTTTCGATTCTAACTACTCTAAGCTACTTCTAAACACCTAAAATCATTCCTAACTTTATCATAACCTTGAATTCATAATTCAAATTCCAGGTAGAGTTGAGAGTTAAGTTTTGAGAATTTTTTTCAACATTCTAACAAAGTCCCTTTGAGTCCTTTTGTGGAGTCTTCTACAACTTCTAGTAACTTGTTTCAAGATTCAAGTAAGTGAGCATGAAAGTGAGGATAATTTATTCATGACTCTACTTGGACATCATGAGACCTTTCATAGCATAAACCATAACTCTTGAATTCATAAGTCATATTCAAGAGAGAGAGTTAAGAGTAGAGTTCAAGAAAGCCTTTGAGTTTGATTGTGAACCCTTTGAGATCAACTATTGATTTGAGCTAAGTTTTGAGGAAGTAAGTAAGAGAATGAGAAGAGTCGTATACGCGAATTCCCTAGTGATATTTTGACCCTTGAGTCGAGTCATTCATGCCCATAACTTCCGCATGAACTCCATCAGTTAAGTATGTTTGAAATGAGTAGTATCCCTATGTCCTAAGTCTTAAGTATTCAGTTTCTAACCCATTTGAGATGACATTCTTAATCATGGGATTATTACATGTTACCCATGAAGTTTGAGTTGGGTTATTCTTGTCCATAATTCCGCATGAACTTTATAAGTCGAACAATCTTGAGATGAAAAGTATCTTTGAGTCCTTGAGTTGAGTAGTTCATGCTCATAATTCCGCATGAACCCTCTGAGTTGAGCATTCTTGAAATAAGTAGTATCATTGAAGTTCTTGAGTTCCAAGTATTGAGTTCTATCTTTGGTTATTGAAAACCTTGCATTGAGTCTTTCATGTCCATAATTCGGCATGAACCATATTTTAAGAAGTCTTTTACAAATGTTTAAACTTTGGTCTAAGACTTAAGCTTTGAAGTTGAGTAAAGAGTAAGAGTAAAGTCCATTTTCTTTAATATGATAAATGGCAACTAAGTAATCCCAAGAGTAAATGTTTTCACATTTAAGATGAGAGGAAACTTAGATTTCCAAAAGAGTTTTGAGCAAGAAAGGGAACCTCGATTCCAAGAGAGCTTTTAAGCTAAGTTTTGAGTAATTATCTCAAACCAAAGAAAGAAGTTGTTTTAAAAACATATGAACTAAATATTTTTTTGGGACTACTATTAAGGACCAATATGGGGATGCTAGTTTATATTAACTCAAGTCTCCATAAACCATGTAGCCATAATGGGTATTAATGGGTCATACTTTTTAGATGATCACATAAGTTAAGCTAGTGGATCCACTAAGTTAAGCTCTCTATATAACGGCAAAGTATAGGACAGTTCTGGCAGCATGGGCAAGACGCTGTATCATCACTTAGGCTCATAGTGGTGGTTGTCGGTTAGAGAATCTCCCACCTAAACTGAATTACGTTATTATATAAGTAAAGTTAAGTTTGTTATTGCATTTTCTTTAACGAACTAAGATGTTTTTACTATTTATAAAGCCCTTCATATATTGCACGTATATTGTTGCTTTATATTGAGTTGAGTATCCAGAGTCGTGTATCATATCTTTGAGTTGAGTATCTAATCTTTGAGTTGAGTATCTTATCCTTGAGTACTACTGAGTTGAGTAAGTTGAGTAGTTTTGAGTATCCTTGAGTATTCCTTGAGTGGAGTAAGTTTGAAAGGAGGTAAGTATGTTTTCCACTTTTTATAAAGTGCTTATGTTTATGTTTTAGAACTCCCCTTACATGCTCGTACATTCCACGTTAGTTGTTCTCTTTTCCTTAAGACTTGTTTCAGCCGAGATCCTTATGTGGAATTATGTTTACAGCTTGGGTAGTATTTTCACTAGGAAGGGTAACATGAGTTATGAGATCATTATCAGTAGTAGTGAAATAGCCCAGAGTTTGAGGAAAGTATTTAGAGGTTTAGGAATCTAAGTAAGGGAGATGGTGTTGTGACAAGCTATGTTACTGTAGTCATGTACTTAGTAAGTTAGTAATGAGGAGTTTTTCCTTATGGGTAGACTAAGACGTGATGTGTTGTGAAGATTCCATCATAGGAGGTAGAGTGTGTTGTAGCTAGAAAGGAGTTGGTGATGAAGTGTCATTGTGTAGGAAATGACTAAGTGTAAGTGGTGAATAAAAGAGAAAGAGTATTCATGAGGTTATAGATCTAAGCTAGGCTTATGATTTTTAGGGAGAGCCCATAATATTCAAAGTGTAATAGAACTAATTAGGCATTAATAAATATTGATTGAGTGAATAGTACTTATGTTGTGAAGTCAAAAGTGATAGTAAGTGTAAGTATGAAGACTAAGAGGTGACGATTGACTATTTGTCATAAGGTCCTAGTGGACGAGTGCTTTTGAATTTGTATCTAGAAGTTGTAAGTTAGTATAGAAAGCGAGCAATCATATTAATATTTGGGTTTAGTCATAAACATTAAGCTTGAAGTTAAGATAAGTGTCATGATAAAAGGAATGGCAACATGAGGGTGATGATCTTACTTTTTAGATTTGATCTAGTAGACTTGACATAGAGTAGGTGAGGTATTGAGATGCTGCTGCAATGAATGTGAGTAGTTCAAGTGAGAGACCCTAACCTTTAGATAACGGCAGTGAAGTGTGGCTAAGTTACAAGAGTAACAAGAGTAGTAATAGTTGTACCAAGAGGGTATATAAACAGAAGAAGTTAAGTGAAACACCTTAAACAGAGGTCTTAGTACATGCTTATTGAGAGTTTGGTAGTCATGAGATAAAATTATGCCAAGTGTTAGATTAAAAGAAGAGGTAGACCATTTAGAGATGATGGAATATGTCCATAGCTTTCAAGTGTTTGCTTTAGACCTAAAGGGTAGATGATAAGATTGGAAATCCAGTCAAGTGTTGAGAATAATATAGTAATGAGTTCTAAAGGTTATGGTAGATATCTTTTCATAGGTCCTTTTTGTAATGTAGTGATGTTAGAAAGAGAAGGTTAATGATCCTAACGTGATGATGATGGTGTGATAGTTCCATCTAAGGTTGTGAATAAGGAAGAAGATTAGAATGAGGTTTTACTATGAGAAATATTTAAATGAGAGCCCTTAGTTGGCTCTAGAGGAGTTTGTTAGTAGGAGTCCATGGAGTTGCTAGAGTACTAAGCTCCAATGTGGTGGTAAAGAGTAATAGCCTTGGGATGAGATTCTCTATAGAGAGGTGTAGAAACCGAACCTAAAGAATTGGGTTAAGATTGAATATAGTAAGAGTATACGATTATACTCAGACCTTAGTAAGAGTAACCTCATTCCATACCCAGTCCAGTCGTCATTCGAGGACGAATGATCCTAAGGGGGAGATATTGTAACACCCTAGAAAAAATTTCAAACTAAGACTCGAACCGTTCTTCGTAGTGAGTGAGAATATACCATGGAATTAAAAATTTCTTAAGTGTTAAGGTCACTAGATGTAGCACCTTAAGTTCCAAAAAGAATTAAATTGGAAATAGCAAAATCTGAAATTTTGTAAGTTAAGCTAAGTATGAGTTTTGGGTCGAATTCAAACGATCATAACTCATATATCATGATGATTTAGGTGATATACTAGATACCATAGGAAATATCTTTGAATTATCTTTCCAACGCTGCCAAGTTTGCTGAGTTTCTAGGTCGGATGAGTGAGATATGACCTTTTGAAGTTAGGCTGTCCAGTAAAGGAAAGTTAGCCGGAAATAGTAAGGGGTATTTTAGTCTTTTCCTTATCCAAACAGATTTAAGTCGTCTTTAGTAATATTTTTAAGGGTCTAATCCTATTAGGTTCAGTTTTATAATTCTAAAATTTGCCTAGGGTTTTAGTTGATAGTTCAAGAAGAGAAGAAGAGAAAAAAAGAGAAAAAAGTAGAGGATCAAGCGTTCGTCGAGAATCTTGCGTCTTGTTTCGGATTTTTGCCATGGGTTCAATCCTTAAGAGGTATGTAAGATTTGATAGTATTGGGTTTGTTCACCCACAAGCCAATCATATTATTTTCAGTGAAATTTCATTGTTGAAGTTGAAAGATTAGAGTTCTTGATGAGTTCTTGATAGGTGTTCTTGAAGTTATTTCTAAATCATGTTGTGTTGGGTTTTTGATGATTTCTTGAGATCAAAGTTAGTGCTTTAAGTGATGTATTAAGTAGATTAGAGTGTACTTATGTTAAGTAATCTATTCTAAGTAATTGGGGAAGAAACCGTTCGATTCTAGGCGAAATAGGGTGAGAAAACAAGCAAAGAATTTCGTCGAGTTTTCTGAGGTTGGAGCCTGGCGTGATGCGCCAGCCAGAGCCCCCCAAACCCTCCTCAGAAGTGTAGGGGCTGGCGCCCCCTGCCACTCAGAGCACCAGGGTCGCCTGCCCCATCCAATTTATCTTTGGTTTCTCCGTTTGAGTTCGTTTAAAGTGCACCTTCATTCCTTTTCGATTCTAACTACTCTAAGCTACTTCTAAACACCTAAAATCATTCCTAACTTGATCATAACCTTGAATTCATAATTCAAATTCAAGGTAGAGTTGAGAGTTAAGTTTTGAGAATTTTTTAAACATTCTAAGAAAGTCCCTTTGAGTCCTTCTGTGGAGTCTTCTACAACTTCTAGTAACTTGTTTCAAGATTTGAGTAAGTGAGCATGAGAATGAAGAGAATTTATTCGTGAGTCTACTTGGTCATCATGAGACCTTTCATAGCATGAATCATAACTCTTGAATTCATAATTCACATTCAAGAGATAGTTAAGAGGAGTTCAAGAAATTCTTTGAGTTCGATTGTGAACCCTTTGAGATCAACTATTGATTTGAACTAAGTTTTGAGGAAGGAAGTAAGAGAACTAGAAGAGTCGTATATGCGAGTTCCATATTGATATTTTGACCCTTGAGTCGAGTCATTCATGCTCATAACTTCCGCATGAACTTCACTAGTTTAGTATCTTTGAAAGGAGTAGTATCCCCATGTTCTAAGTCTTAAGTATTGAGTTTATAACCCATTTGAGATTACATTCCTAATCATGGGACTATTACATGTTACCCATGAAGTTTGAGTTGGGTTATTCATGTCCATTATTCCGCATGAACTCTATAAGTCAAATAATATTGAGATGAGAAGTATCTTTCATCCTTGAGTTGAGTAGTTCATGCTCATAATTCCTCATGAACCATCTGAGTTGAGCATTCTTGAAATGAGTAGTATCATTGAAGTTCTTGAGTTCCAAGTATTGAGTTCTATCTTTGGTTATTGAAAACCTTGTATTGAGTCGTTCTTGTCCATAATTCAGCATGAACCATATTTTAAGAAGTCTTTTACAAATGTTTAAACTTTGTTTTAAGACTTAAGCTTTGAAGTTGAGTAAAGAGTAAGAGTAAAATTCATTTTCTTTAAAATGATATGTGGGAAATAAGTAATTCCAAGAGTAAATGTTTTCACATTTAAGATGAGAGGAAACTGAGATTTCCAAAAGAGTTTTGGGCAAGAAAGGTAACCTTGATTCCAAGAGAGCTTTTAATCTAGATTTTGAGTAATTATCTCAAACCAAAGAAATAAGTTTTAGAAACATATGAGCTAAGTATATTTTTGGGATTAGTATTTGTAACACCCCTAAATACTAACCAAGAGTCGCATGTCGATTTACCTTTGCTTAATTACTAGAATATGTTTTAGTCTCATTTTGGGAACTTGAAATGTTGTGATAATTGCTAACTTGCTTAACATAAATTGTGATCGTAATTTAAGGTATTGTATTAGGGTATTTTCATAATATTCTAATTTGAATTATGTATAACTTTAAAAGGAGATGAGGAATATATACATATATATAGGTGTATATGTATGCATTTTTGGCAGCACACAACTATTTGGGCAGCCCTTTTTGGAGACAGCTGTACAAGTGATAAACATCACTAGTGTGACTATATATATTTTCACCTCCTTGAGTTAATTCGTTTTTTTTTCAAGTTTAAAAACCTTAGAGCCTTCTTTAATCAGTTGTTCTTCAAAATTACAAAAGAAAAACTTGGCCCTTTTGGCTGGAATTCAAGAACACACACTTCTTGTTAGTAAGTGACAATATTTGTTTCTGAGCTGGGTAGTGTTTGGTATTTTATGCATATCTCTCGCTCTAGAACTTCGTTTACAGTGAATAGATATGATTTGGAAAGCTAATTCGTATACCTACAACCCTTATGTTTATGTAAAACTCTGATTTAGCTGTTATGGATTTGAAATATTGGACGCAACATATGACAAGTTCTGTCCATTATTACTACATAACGGGAATAATGGAACAACGAAAATATTTAATATTAACAGATACAGGACGAGAAGAAAACTATATTACAAGAGAATTAGTGACGGAAGATGAAATAATAACTATTGAACAATCATGCTCCGAACTACCAAAAGCATTAATGTATACCGAAGAAACTACAGAAAAGGAATTAATCATCGGAGGAGTACCAATAGAAATAAAATTCAAAATATATCAAGGAAATGAAAATATCATTTTAGGAATAAAATGGTTGGAACAAGTAAAACCATATAATCTAGAAGACAAACAGTTAACAATAAATTATGAAAATAAAAGAGTAATAATAAAAAGGACTTTGGTATGATAAAAATATAAAAATAATGAAAATATATATACTTGCAAAGATAATAATAGAAGGATATTATGATAGATACGGGAGCAGAAGCTAATATATGTAAATACAATTGTTTACCAGGAGATAAATGGGAAAAATTAAAAACACCGATAGTAGTAACGGGATTTAATAATGAAGGAAGCATGATCACATATAAGGCAAAAAATATAAAAGTACAAATATGGGATAAGATATTAACTATAGAAGAAATATATAACTTTGAATTAACTACAAAAGATATGCTATTAGGAATGCCATTTTTAGAAAAATTATACCCACATATAATAACAAAAACACACTGGTGGTTCACAACACCGTGTAAACAAAAAATAGGAGCAAAAAAAGTAAATAATAAAAAAACGAAAAACAACATAATGGATAAAAGGAAGTGAAAAAATTACACAAAAAATAGAAAATATAAAAGAAGAAGACCCTAAAATAGAATTAATTATATTCTCTATAAATAAAGTAAAAATAATTCAAGATAAGTTAGAATTATTATATAGTGAGGATCCTTTACAAGGATGGGAAAAACATAAAACAAAAGTAAAAATTGAGCTAATTGATAATAGCAGTATAATAACCCAAAAATCATTAAAGTATAATTTTAATGATTTAACCGAATTTAAGATACATATAGATGAATTACTAGAAAAAGGATATATACAAGAAAGCAATAGTAAGCATACAAGCCCGGCATTTATCGTAAATAAACATAGTGAACAAAAAAGAGGAAAAAGTAGAATGGTAATTGATTATAGAAATTTAAATGCAAAAACTAAAACATATAATTATCCAATACCAAATAAAATACTAAAGATAAGACAAATACAAGGATATAATTATTTTAGCAAATTTGATTGTAAATCAGGATTTTATCACTTAAAACTAGAAGAAGAATCTAAAAAACTAACAACATTCACTGTACCACAAGGATTTTATGAATGGAATGTATTACCATTTGGATATAAAAACACACCAGGTAGATATCAACACTTTATGGACAATTACTTTAAACAAATAGAAAATTGTGTAGTGTACATCAATGATATATTATTATATTCTAAGACACAAGATGAACATATAAGATTATTAGAAAAATTTATACACATCATAGAATATTCAGGTATAAGTCTAAGTAAAAAGAAAGCTGATATAATGAAAAATCAAATAGAATTCTTAGGAATACAAATTGATAAAAACGGAATAAAAATGCAAACACATATAGTACAAAAAATAATTAACTCAAATGAACAACTAGACACAAAAAAGAAATTACAATCATTCTTAGGACTAGTAAATCAAGTAAGAGAATACATACCAAAATTAGCAGAAAATTTAAAACCATTACAACAAAAATTAAAGAAAGATATAGAATATCAGTTTGATAAAAAAGACCAAATACAAATACAAAAGGTAAAATTATTATGTAAAAACTTACCTAAACTATACTTTCCAGATGAAAACAAAAAATTTACTTATATAATAGAATCAGATGCGAGTGAAAAAAGTTATGGAGGAATATTAAAATATAGGTATGATGACTCTACGATAGAACATCATTGCAGGTATTATTCAGGAACATTTAATAATATAGAAATAAAATGGGAAATAAATAGAAAAGAATTATATTCAGTATATAAGTGTTTATTATCATTTGAACCATATATTGTATATAACAAATTTATTATAAGAACAGATAATACACAAGTAAAATGGTGGCTAACAAGAAAAATACAAGATTCGGTAACAACAAAAGAAATAAGGAGATTGGTATTAAATATATTAAATTTTACATTTACAATTGAAGTAATAAAAACTGATAAGAATTTATTGCAGATTACCTCGACAAAGCTACTTAGACTGAGACTGAGGAAGAAGATACAATCGAAAAAATACTCAAAGCTATTACTACACTTTGTACAAAAGTGGATAGTATGGACAACGAGATACAAAAGCTAAAGACTAATGAAGATAATCTGAAGTCTGAAGCTAGTCAGCAGCATGACTATAAAAATGCGGAGTTACGTCGAACGGAAGATGGAAAAAAGCCAGAGCTAAAAGGAGACGATGGGAAACTCCTTAAAACCCATAATGTTTGTTTAAATACAGCTGCAGGTACAAGCAAACAAGTTAGCGATAAACAACATAAAAATATGAACTTAAACCAGCTATTTGCAAAACCATTTACCCAAAGGACACCTAGACATGTGTCCATAGAACCACAAACATCTACATACGCAAATAGTTTGCAAAACCAAAGTGAGAAAAAGATATATAACTACATCACATGAACCTATATTGAAAATATCCACAAAATTCAAACCTATTTAAACCGCAACCCCAGATCAACTACAAAAGAACCAAACCAAGATTATTTGACACAAAATTACAAGGATATAACAAGTTAATTGCACAACCGAAAACTAACGCTAATTTAGTAAGAACATGTTACAACTACGGACTGTTAAATACCGTATACACATATGACGGAGAAGAAGTTAGTGGAATACTAGAACTACACAAAGCATTCATCATATACAAAAGAGTTACGAAAGGAAATTTATTTTATATAAAATTCTATACAGCACCAACGGAGATATTATACGAGGAAATAAAACCTCCAATACAGGTTATCAAGATATGATTAACTAAAGATATGATTATACCCGAGGATATCGGACAACAAGAAGAGATATGCAAAATAGAGATACCAAGTTTTTATGCCAACAAAAGGATAATTGGTATATCAACAATTATACAAGAGTTAGCAAACAATTATTTAAAATGAAACGCTATATGGAGCTACTATGCAAGAGACCAGTTAATGATTTATTCCAATTCAAGGAAGCTAAGGAAAGCAGATATGGATGAAGTCCAGAGATGGATTTTATCATTACTTAAGCCAGAAGAACAACCTACAACACGAGCACTAAAAGTAGAATTTATTTCGGCAGAATTATTAATGAGATATTGCAAGCTAATTGGTCACAAATACCCTGACCACATATGTTTGAAATGCAACGGAGAAAATAATATAATCCCAGACGTCCAGCTGGAATAATCTAAGAAGATAAGAAGAAGGAGTCAAGGAGACGGAAGACAAAGATAAGAAGAAAACAAAAAAGAAGATATATATTTTGAAAAAGTGTAAAGAGATATGTACAAAGTCATAAAAATATGTATTGTAGTAAGTAATGTGTCATAAAATGTAGTAAGTAATGTGTAAAGAGATATGTAAAAAGTCATAAAAATATGTATTGTAGTTTTTTCTTTATCATATTGTTCATAATTTTCATTATAATATTTTGGATTAAATTTTTTTGGGCTTTTTACCCCTGATGTGCTAGGTTTTTCGTCCATATCTACGTCTTCTGTATTTACTTCTAAATTCTTTGTATTACCTATGTTTGCTAAAAGTTCCGTATATGTTTCGCTTATTTCCGAATGTTGTTCTAGATCATCATCGTTTATTTCATCAACTCTTATTTCGGGTAGATTATCTTGGTTATTTTCTTCTTTTTCTCCTAATTCATCTTGTAATTGCAATTTTTCTTTAAATTTAATTATCTCATTTGCTAATTTTGTTTTTTGTTTAATTTCATACATTTCTTTTAATATTGCTAGCTCTTTTTCTAGCTCTATTATTTTAGTATTTTTTACTTCTTTTAATTGTTGTACTTCCTTTTTTGCTTGTTGTTTTATTTTTTCAATTTCCGTTCTTCTATCTATTTCTTCATTTTCTTTTGTTATTCTTACCATAGCAGTTAAACTATCTTCTAGTTTTACCGTTTCTTTTTCTAACATTAAACTTATATTGTCACCTATTTTCTTATATCTTCTTCCTAGATTAGAAAATATTATCTTTATTTTTAATCCGTCATAATTTTCATATGTTTTTTCATCTATTGCGTATTCTTCTTTATTCATTTATAAATTATGTTGTAGTTTATATTCTAAGTTATTTATTTGTATTTCTAGATATAAAATAGTTTTTATTTGTGCTACTATAGATTTGTGACAAATTCCTGCGAATATATTATTGTTAAGTCTATTTTGCCTATGTTCTAATTCTTGTCGTTTTTCTATAATTATTTCATTAAGTTTTTGTCTATATTCGTTATTCTTGTTATTCATTGTATTTTTAAATATTGAATATATTTATATTCTATTTTAGATATATTATTTATTAATTGATCTAATTTTTCATTATCAGTCTTTGTGATATTAAGTTGTTTATATTCCGGATATAATTTATTTAATTTTCTTCTTATTTTTCGTAATTTTCTACTCGTATGTTTCTTACCATGTTTCTTATTATCCATAGCTCTGATACCATTTTTCGGTGCGGAACTCGTAGCTGGGGGATTCATGAAAGTGGTAGTGTGGTAGGTGGTAGTGTGGTAGGTGAGTATTTTATTTTAACGATTTTATTATAGTATTCTTTTGCTAAGTGTCTTAATCTTGATATCCCTTTAATGTTATTTTTTGGTAGTGTGAAATTCATGGTAAAATGTAATGATATTTATTATAATATTCTTCCGATAGTTGTTTTAATCTGAATATTTCTTTAATATTATTTATGATATATTCTAGATATAACATATCTTCGTCCTGTATCTATTAATATTAAACATTTTCGTTGTTCCATTATTCCCATTATGTAGTAATGATGTGGTTTTATATTTTCTGATTCGTAGTCATCAAATATTTTTTCCCATATGATTCTTCTTAATTCAATTATTTCTATACCGTTAAGTATATATAATATTAAAGTTTCATAATTTTTTATCATCTCATCATGCATATATGTAATCATGTTCGTTGGTTATGCAGTTTTTATTTTCAAATTATTCCTTCCTATCATATTCATAATTGATTAAACTCATATTAGATCATTATGAACTAGATTATATTTATCATATTTTCCTGTCACTACTAGCATCGTACTTTAGCGGATACTTCCCTCTTATCAGTGCCTCAACTTTGTTTACTCCCCTAAACGGCTTTCCTCGCCTACCGCTTTCAACATTAGGATGGCATAGTATAGAAGTTTTCTCCCTGTTTCCAGTGTGCTAATAAACTAGAAATCATGATTCAAATAATTCTAATACATAATAACTAACATAAATTTATTCAATCATATATATGATATTCAGGAATATATGAAATTAGTTTTGTATATTTTTTGAACAATATACCTTTGCCTCTTGCTTAGCCATGCTATCTGAAATATCTGATTGGATTTCAGATTGTTGTTCCATTAACTTTTAAGTATTTTTATATCTTAGTGGAGGGAGTGTTTATAAGAAAGTTTTTATTATGTTAGGCAATGCCTGCCTTACAACATTTACAACCGATTCTTTATATAGACATACATACTCTAATACGTTTTTTACATCTGTCCACTTACTATTTACTACTATTCACTACTATTCATGAATAGTTCCTATTTTATCCTATTAAGACTTATTTACACCTAACTTTTACACTTGTCTAATATGCACATGCGTGCTACTATTTACTTTACGACTTATATACTACATTTTATGACACATTACTTACATTTGCTTAAGTCATTTGTTATATTATAGAATTCATTTTCTATTTCTATGTCATTATCTATTTCATTTTCCGATAATTCATATATACTATCATTGCTTTCTAATTCATAATCTATGTATTCTATTTGTGTATATTTTTCATCATCTATTATTATTTCTGATATTTGTTTTTTCTTTGGATTTTTAGGTAATTTACAATCTCTAGCTATATGTCCTAATTTTCCACAATTATAACAAGTACATTCCGTTAGTTTTCTTTTTGGTCTATATGGTCTTTTGGTTTTGTAATTTTTTACATAGTACCTTCTTCTTGGTTTTTTATATTTATATTTTGATCTGTATTTTTTATTATATTTCTTTTTATTTTTATAATACCTATCCGTACAACCAAATTGAGGTGTTGTCTTATTTTTGCAACATGCCAAGTTTTTTACTAATATTTTTTTCATTTTTATTTCTTCTTTATGTTTTTCACATAGTTCCATAAACCATCGTTGTAAGAATTTTATTCTAGCTCCTAAGGTATCTGTTAATTCTGCTTCATTCCAACTTTTTATTACTTTTGAATTAAAAGGTTCTGGTAATTTTGTAAAATATAATTTTCTTATTTCTTTACTTTCTTCTATGCTATATGTTCCTTTATAATAATATTCTCTAAATGCACATGTATATTCATCTATGTAACACATATTACATATTGCTAATTTTGTCATTAGATTACGATTTATGATTTTTTCTTTATTTTGTTCTTCTACTTCTGTTGTCATACTACTAAATTCATTTCTTATAGCTATTTCATATTTATATAATATTTTCATGGTTGTAGTGGCTGTTCCACCATCAAATTTTTTATTATTTCTTAAAGTTGCTAAGCTTTCATTTGTTAAATTTTGTAGCCAAAATTTTACTGTTCCTATAAGTGTCCTTTCTATGTATCCTGGTGCCTCTACTATTACTATCTTGTTATCTATTAATTATTTTGATATGTATCCTACCCATAATTGGATTGTTTTATTTATGTCTGCTACACAGTCTAAATCTAAAAATTCATGTTGTCCAGTTATTGGTTTAGGCGTCCATTTTTTATTTAATCTTTTATCCCATGTAGTTTTTTCTTTATCATATTGTTCATAATTTTCATTATAATATTTTGGATTAAATTTTTTTGGGTTTTTTACCCCTGATGTGCTAGGTTTTTCGTCCATTTCTAACATTAAACTTTCTTTATATAGACATACATATTCTAATACGTTTTTTACATCTGTCCACTTACTATTTACTACTATTCACTACTATTCATGAATAGTTCCTATTTCATCCTATTAAGACTTATTTACACCTAACTTTTACACTTGTCTAATATGCACATGCATGCTACTATTTACTTTACGACTTATATACTACATTTTATGACACATTACTTACTAAAATACACATTTTTATGACTTTTTACATATCTCTTTACACTTTTTCAAAATATCTATCTTCTTTTTTGTTTTCTTCTTATCTTTGTCTTCCGTCTTCTTGACTCCTGCTTCTTATCTTCTTAGATTATTCCAGCTGGACGTCTGGGATTATATTATCTTCTCCGTTGCATTTCGAACATATGTGGTCAGGGTATTTGTGACCAATTAGCTTGCAATATCTCGTTAATAATTCTACCGAAATAAATCCTACTTTTAGTGCTCGTGTTGTAGGTTGTTCTTCTGGCTTAAGTAATGATAAAATCCATCTCTGGACTTCATCCATATCTGCTTTCCTTAGCTTCCTTGAATTGGAATAAATCATTAACTGGTCTCTTGCATAGTAGCTCCATATAACGTTTCCGTTTAAATAATTATTTGCTAACTCTTGTAGAATTGTTGATATACCAATTATCCTTTTGTTGGCATAAAAACTTGGTATCTCTATTTTGCATATCTCTTCTTGTTGTCCGATATCCTCGGGTATAATCATATCTTTAGTTAATCCTATCTTGATAACCTGTATTGGAGGTTTTATTTCCTCGTATAATATCTCCGCTGGTGCTGTATAGAATTTTATATAAAATAAATTTTCTTTCGTAACTCTTTTGTATGTGATAAATGCTTTGTGTAGTTCTGGTATTCCACTAACTTCTTCTCCGTCATATGTGTATACGGTATTTAACAGTCCGTAGTTGTAACATGTTCTTACTAAATTAGCGTTAGTTTTCGGTTGTGCAATTAACTTGTTATATCCTTGTAACTTTTGTGTCAAATAATCTTGGTTTGGTTCTTTTGTAGTTGATCTGGGGTTGCGGTTTAAATAGGTTTGGATTTTGTGGATATTTTCAATATAGGTTCGTGTGATGTAGTTATATGTCTTTTTCTCATTTTGGTTTTGCAAACTATCTGCGCATGTAGATGTTTGTGGTTCTATGGACACATGTCTAGGTGTCCTTTGGGTAAATGGTTTTGCAAATAGCTGGTTTAAGTTCACATTTTTATGTTGTTTATCGCTAACTTGTTTGCTTGTACCTGCAACTGTATTTAAACAAACATTATGGGTTTTAAGGAGTTTCCCATCGTCTCCTTTTAGCTCTGGCTTTTTTCCATCTTCCGCTTGACGTAGCTCCGCATTTTTATAGTCATGCTGCTGACTAGATTTAGACTTCAGATTATCTTCATTAGTCTTTAGCTTTTGTATCTCGTTTTCCATACTATCCACTTTTGTACAAAGTGTAGTAATAGCTTTGAGTATTTTTTCGATTGTATCTTCTTCCTCAATCTCAGTCTGAGTAGCTTTGTCGTGATAGGTAATCTGCAATAACATTCTTATCAGTTTTTATTACTTCAATTGTAAATGTAAAATTTAATATATTTAATACCAATCTCTTTATTTCTTTTGTTGTTACCGAATCTTGTATTTTTCTTGTTAGCCACCATTTTACTTGTGTATTATCTGTTCTTATAATAGGTTCAAATGATAATAAACACTTATATACTGAATATAATTCTTTTCTATTTATTTCCCATTTTATTTTTGTATTATTAAATGTTCCTGAATAATACCTGCAATGATGTTCTATCGTAGTGTCATCATACCTATATTTTAATATTCCTCCATAACTTTTTTTCACTCGCATCTGATTCTATTATATAAGTAAATTTTTTGTTTTCATCTGGAAAGTATAGTTTAGGTAAGTTTTTACATAATAATTTTACCTTTTGTATTTGTATTTGGTCTTTTTTATCAAACTGATATTCTATATCTTTCTTTAATTTTTGTTGTAATGGTTTTAAATTTTCTGCTAATTTTGGTATGTATTTTCTTACTTGATTTACTAGTCCTAAGAATGATTGTAATTTCTTTTTTGTGTCTAGTTGTTCATTCGAGTTAATTATTTTTTGTACTATATGTGTTTGCATTTTTATCCCGTTTTTATCAATTTGTATTCCTAAGAATTCTATTTGATTTTTCATTATATCAGCTTTCTTTTTACTTAGACTTATACCTGAATATTCTATGATGTGTATAAATTTTTCTAATAATCTTATATGTTCATCTTGTGTCTTAGAATATAATAATATATCATCAATGTACACTACACAATTTTCTATTTGTTTAAAGTAATTGTCCATAAAGTGTTGATATCTACCTGGTGCGTTTTTATATCCAAATGGTAATACATTCCATTCATAAAATCCTTGTGGTACAGTGAATGCTGTTAGTTTTTTAGATTCTTCTTCTAGTTTTAAGTGATAAAATCCTGATTTACAATCAAATTTGCTAAAATAATTATATCCTTGTATTTGTCTTATCTTTAGTATTTTATTTGGTATCGGATAATTATATGTTTTAGTTTTTGCATTTAAATTTCTATAATCAATAACCATTCTACTTTTTCCTCTTTTTTGTTCACTATGTTTATTTACGATAAATACCGGGCTTGTATGCTTACTATTGCTTTCTTGTATATATCCTTCTTCGAGTAATTCATCTATATGTATCTTAAATTCGGTTAAATCATTAAAATTATACTTTAATGGTTTTTGGGTTATTATACTGTTATTATCAATTAGCTCAATTTTTACTTTTGTTTTATGTTTTTCCCATCCTTGTAAAGGATCCTCACTATATAATAATTTTAACTTATCTTGAATTATTTTTACTTTATCTATAGAGAATATAATTAATTCTATTTTAGGGTCTTCTTCTTTTATATTTTCTAATTTTTGTGTAATTTTTTCACTTCCTTTTATCCATTCTGTTGTTTTTCGTTTTTTTATTATTTACTCTTTTTGCTCCTAATTTTTGTTTACACGGTGTTATGAACCACCAGTGTGTTTTTGTTATTATATGTGAGTATAATTTTTCTAAAAATGACATTCCTAATAGCATATCTTCTGTAGTTAATTCAAAGTTATATATTTCTTCTATAGTTAATATCTTATCCCATATTTGTACTTTTATATTTTTTGCCTTATATGTGATCATGCTTCCTTCATTATTAAATCCCGTTACTACTATCGGTGTTTTTAATTTTTCCCATTTATCTCCTGGTAAACAATTGTATTTACATATATTAGCTTCTGCTCCCGTATCTATCATAATATCCTTCTATTATTATCTTTGCAAGTATATATATTTTCATTATTTTTATATTTTTATCATACCAAAGCCCTTTTTTTATTATTACTTTTTTATTTTCATAATTTATTGTTAACTGTTTGTCTTCTAGATTATATGGTTTTACTTGTTCCAACCATTTTATTCCTAAAATGATATTTTCATTTCCTTGATATATTTTGAATTTTATTTCTATTGGTACTCCTCCGATGATTAATTCCTTTTCTGTAGTTTCTTCGGTATACATTAATGCTTTTGGTAGTTCGGAGCATGATTGTTCAACAGTTATTATTTCATCTTCCGTCACTAATTCTCTTGTAATATAGTTTTCTTCTCGTCCTGTATCTATTAATATTAAATATTTTTGTTGTTCCATTATTCCCGTTATGTAGTAATGATGTGGTTTTATATCTTCTTCTATTGATTTTTGTGGGGTTTTATCTATTCTCCTTGAGGTACTCATTTTTGATGATATTTGGGGTATCTCATTGTTTATCCTTTTCGATGTGCTTAGTCTTTCTTTTACTAATTCTAAATCTTCTTCTATATCAATTTCATTATAACTATAATCGTTTTTATCTATGACTGTAACTATTCTTTCAAAGGGATCTTCTATTTTTATTTTATCTATTTTATTTTTTGCTGTCAAGTTTATTCTCAAATCATACAATCATGTTATGATTCATGACATTCATCATTCACCTATCCTCTATTACAATTAATGTGATCAATAATGCAACATTCACATACATACATGTATTATAATGAAGCCAGAAAAAATATACATCACACAACATGAAATCACAACCATCACCTACCTCGAAACAAGCTTGAATCCCCTAAGAAACTTGATTCTTCCCTTTCCTGATTTGTTCCGCTTGTTCTTGGACTACAAACAATTAATATAACACAGAAATCAATAAACAATAACTAATTAGCCAAGTTATAAACCATCCTATCAACCCTAGATCAAATCCATGATCCCCATACACAGATTAGGGCTTTTTCCACCATAACTTCTAGATCGAAACCCTCTCCCATCGTTAATTACCCATTAGATTACATTCTGCGGATCAAAAAATAGGTTTGGGGAGTTAAAACCATACCTTTAGCCTTAAGAATGTTGAAAAACCGTCAAGAAAGCACCCAGGGTCGTCTCCTAGCTCTCAAAGTTGAAAAGTGCAGGAAAAACCTTTTTTGGGGTTTATTTCTGACTTAAGTCGCGTCTGTCCCGCTATGTCAGCCCAAGTCCCGCCACAGCGGCCTTGCCCTGGTGGGAAAACCTGCCTCAGCGGCTTGCACGGAAAAAATGAGCAAAATTAATAATTCCAATACCCCCATTTCACAACACATCTTCAACCATAGACACTCAGAAACTACCGGTTCACGCTAAGATCAGTTTCCGGGGTTCCACTCACCCAAATTCAATTTCGTAAAGTTGTACAGGTTTCTTAACATTTTAGCTATCTACTCATGTGACCAAAATCATAATTATATCACCCAATTATTACAAGATTTCCCTAGACCTTACTAACTCTGATTTCGTCCAAATCTGGACTAGGTTGGGAAATCCTAAGTTACTACGAAAAAGTTTTCTGGCCCAAAATTTTTTCCTGTTAGCTTTTCTATAACGACGGGAACCGGTCGTTACAATAGATACCAATTTATCCATCATTCATCCCCGAGTGACAAACTTAGGAAAAATAGGCTAAAGAAAGAATGAAGTAGTACCTGAATCGATGAACAACCGGGGATACTTTTCTCGAATGTCCTTCTCAGTTTCCCAAGTATCTTGCTCAACTGGACGATGCTTCCACTGAATTTCATGGACTGAATCTCTTTGGTTCTCAACTTTCGGATGTTACGATCAAGAATTGTAATCGGTTCCTCTTCATATTGAAAGTCCTTGTCTAACAGAATTGAGTCCCATTTTATGATGTAATCTCTATCATCATGATATCTATTCAACATGGACACATGAACTACTGGATGAACTCCCGGTAGGTAAAGGGATAAAGCCAATCTATAGGCCACGGACCCTACACATTCAAGAACCACAAAGCAACCAATGTATCACGGACTTAGTTTGCCCTTCTTGCCAAATATCATCACCCCTTTCATGGGTGATACCTTAAGAAGAACATTCTCACCAGTCTGAAATGTCATGTCTCTTACCTTATGGTCCACATACTTCTTTTGTCTACTCTGGGCTGCTAGAAGCTTAGCTTGAATACTCATCACCTTATCTTGAGCATCCTTCACTAAATCAACCCCCAAAGGTTTCACATCTCTAGCCTCGAACCATCCTATGGGTGATCTACATCCCCTCCCATAAAGTGCCTCAAATGGTGCCATATTAATGCTGGAGTGATAACTATTATTATAGGAGAACTCATACAAAGGTAATAACTTATCCCAATGCCCTCCAAAATCAATCACACATGCCCTCAACATGTCTTCTAACACTTGAATAGTCCTCTCTGACTGCCCGTCCATCAGTGGATGGAAGGCTGTACTAAATGTGAGTTGTGTGCCAATTCATCATTTAACTTCCTCCAAGACTTGGATGTGAATTGCGTACCATGGTCTGAGATGATAAAAAGGGGCACTCATGCAACCTCACTATCTCTTTCACATAAACTTTAGCCAATTGTTCAGAATTATAATCTATTCTTACCAGAATAAAATGGGCTGATTTAGTCGATCTGTCAACCACTACCCAAATAGAATCAAACTTTGAAAAAGTCTTAGGAAGACCAACCATAAAATACATGGCTATCCTTTCCCACTTCCATTCCAGAATTGACATTCTCTAAAGTAAACCTGTAGGCATTTGATACTTATATTTTACTTGTTGGCAATTTTGACACTTAGCTAGAAACTTCGCAATATCCTTCTTCATGCCCGGCCACCAATAAATTCGCTTTAAATCTCGGTACATCTTGGTCACACCCGGATGAATGGAATATCCCGAACCATGGGATTATGTGAACAATTTCTAAATCAAGTCATCAACTCGAGGAACACAAATCCTTCCTTTAAAGCTGAGCATAACTTCCACATCAAGAGTGGTCTCTTGTGCCTTACCAGTCGCAGTTTACTTCTTAAGCTCATTCAAATTTTCATCCTCAAACTGTTTGGCCTTGATCTCCTCCATGAACGTGGCCCTTACTTCAATGCTAGCTAACACCCCACCTTTCTTTGATATACCTAACTGCATGAACTTAGACTCCAAGGTCAGAATTTCCTTAGCCAAAGGTCGCTTAGATATGCTCAAGTAAGCCAGACTACCCATACTTACCATTTTTCAACTCAAAGCGTCTGCCACTACATTAGCCTTACTCAGATGGTATTGGATGGTGACATCATAATCCTTGAGTAGCTCCATCAACCTTTGTTGTCTCAAATTCAGATCCTTTTGAGTGAACACTTGCTGCAAACTATGATGATCAGTAAACACCTCACACTTAACACCATAAAGATAATGCCGCCAAATCTTAAGAGCAAATACCACCGCTGCCAACTCCAGATCATGCGTTGAATAATTCCTCTCATGCACCTTCAACTGTCTCGATGCGTAAGCTATAACATTTTTATCCTGCATTAACAACTAACCCAAACCAAAATGTGAAGCATCACAATAAACTATAAAATCTTTACCTTCCACCGGTAGTGCTAGAATAGGTGTTGTTGTCAAGAGAGTCTTGAGCTTTTGAAAGCTCTCTTCACATTTTCAGTCCATTCAAACGGTATCTCCTTTTTGGTAAAATTTGTCAAGTGCATGGCTATAGAATCAAAGTTCTTCACAAATCTACGATAGTAGCTAGTGAGCCCCACAATACTCCTAACTTTCGTCACAGAGCTAGGCCGAACCCAATTCTTAACCGTCTCAATCTTTTGATGATCTACCATTACCCCTTCTTTCGAAACTACATTCCCAAAAAATTCAACTGAAGTCAACCAAAATTCACACTTAGAAAATTTTGCATACAACCTTTGTTTTCCAAGAACACCCTAAACAAAACGAAGATGGTCGGCATGCTCCTCCTTACTTTTTGAATAGACCAAAATATCATCAATAAAGAATACAACAAACGAGTCAAGAAATGGCTTGAACACCCCATTCATCAAACTCATGAAAGATGCAGGCGCATTAGTTAAACCAAAAGACATAACTAGGAATTCATAGTGCCCATAATGGGTTCTAAACATCGTCTTAGGCACATCCTCAGGCCTAATCTTTAACTGATGGTAACCAGACCTTAGATCAATTTTAAAGAAAATTGATGCACTATTACGACCCGGGGTTACCCTCTAGATGTAACATGGCGTAGTTGACCCCGAAGGGGTCGCATACAAGCCATTAGCATAATCATACACATAATGTCATATGAAATAATGCAGAAATTAAAACTTTTTCTTCAACAAATGAAGTCATTTTTTTTACAAAATAGAAAGGAGTCCAAGCATTGTCTCATTGGCCATCTATATAATCGAATACTTAGACATATAGGGATACAACCCTTACATAGTTCTAAAATGAAACTAATAAAAGAGACTACTAAGATATCTACTAAGTAAGATGTTGGTCCCCGAACTTGAGGACTCATCAACTGGCTTGGAGGATCACCTATTCCAAGCCCTTTGAACCAAAACTACCATCTCCATGAACCAACCCCCTACATTGTAGAAAACATAGAAATATGGGTTAGCACACAAATGTACTAAGTATGGTAGCCATGCACAAAACCATTAAAACATGCATGAAAAGGGACATTTCATTTGAAATCATGCTCTATGCCATTTTTGAACATCATCTTTGAAATAGTTGGAGAATGCAAACAATAAGGCAACTCACATACATTTCATTATAACCTGAGAAATATCATTATAATAACAAGCATAGTCTCTAATATCAATATAATACATATCCCAATCTTCACAATACGTAGCCTCCAATTATACAAGGATACACAGTTAAATACCAAGACCATCACATCATGAAGTAATCATCACATAAGCAACCTCTAAAACACGCTTGTGCAATGCATGGTAGCTAATATGTGTTTACAATGTACAACACAAATCCAATATCACATTCATACTCATTTCATGGTAAAGCGATTAACTTAGTAACTTCTAGGAAATACTTGTGCAATGTGGGGGTTAGCATCCCATAATACCAACCCTACTAAGTACACCTTTGAAGCTACCTTAATGGTGCATTACATCTTTAGACTTCATTATATGCAATATTCACAAATTAAGGAAATAGTCATGTACATTACTCGAATACAAGGAAAGTCATGCATAGCAACTATCCAGTCAATATACATACATGCATTCGAATCTCATCATAATGCAAAGGAACCATCCCATGACATCCTACTAAGTCTACTTGTGCAATGTGGAAGTGAAGTCCCATACTGATACGCTCAAATTACACCTCCTTTCAGAAGCATAAGCGATCGTTATCAAGTAAAGAACCCAACTTGTAGGTTGGGATCAATCCCATGAGGAAAATGGTTTAGACTTTACTTTTAACCAACAATTATATTCAATTAGTCAAATTATTTCCAGAAACAGGTAATAAAAAGGGGGGTTGTGCTTGTGTGAAACAAATAGTAAGACTTAATATTGTAATCAATAATTAAATTCAACTTTGGTTGTTATCAAGATAAGAGAAATAACTAGGGTACACGTGTTCCCCATAATCTCATAATGCAGTAATTCTAGTAATAGCACTCCTTTTCTAGTGTATTACATGCAAAGTGATAAGTTAGGTATCTCTAAATCCTTGGTCCGGCATCTAGAGAATTTCACCCCGCACCTTGGTCCGGCTACGTGTGTATAATTTACTAACCCTTACCTTTACCTCATATTAGACATCATAATCGATGTTTGGCTTAGTTATTACTTTGCACCAATCGACACTAGCCTATTAGATAGTATCACACTAAATCTATGTTGATAATTCTTTTCTTGTTAATTACCTCCTTGGTCCGGCAAGTAGTAACAAGGTGAGTTCTAACGTTGGCCACCGTTATAAAGACTTCTAAACGAAAGAATTATCAATGCATGCAAAATACTAGTCAAGAATTGCTTATTTACTATTCATACTTTGTTAATCGATCATGGTTCCCACAACCCTAGTTGTGGATTTAGTTACTCATATTAGCAAGAACACAATTCATAATTGTAGATGGAGAAATCATAAACTTACGTAAAGAGAATAATAAACCCAGAAAACTAACTTGAATAGCAAAACCAAAATCTTCAAAACGAACTTGGGAAATCAATAATTGCTAGGGTTGCAAATTAATCTCCAAAGTTACAAAGCAAAAATAGAATAATAGTGTCTAACCCCCAAAAACGAGGTTTACATGCCCTATTTATAGAAAACAAATCCTAAATAAAAAAGGAAATAAATTAAGGAATTTTTTGTTCAGGTACGCGTCTTCGATTCATGAGACTGACTTACGGACCATCGATGGATCTACGGTCCGTAAGTCCCTTCCGTCACTCGGGACTCAGAAAATATTTCAGCATCCAACAATCAGCTTCTCTGAAGCAAATGACGGACCAGCAGCGTGGACCGTAGATCGACCTACGGTCCGTCAATCCCTTCCGTAGCTCCATACTTAGCATCTTCAAAAATCAGGTACTGGAACCCTCGCAGTCTCACTCTACGGATCAACAGTACGGTCCGTAGATCAATCTACGGATCGTCAATGGGCACCGTGGTTCCACACTTGGTCAGATTTCCCTGATTTGTCCTCAACACATTCCTGCTGATCTACGGTCATCACCTACGGACCGTGAATGGACCTACGGTCTGTAGATGAACTCCGTGGATGCCTTTTTCTGCATTTCCTTCAGTTGTCTCTAAACTTCCGCGCCTGAACACCTTTCCTGCAAAACATGATAAAACACATAAAAACCAATATAAAAAGGCCCTAGACACACACAACTTGTAAGTGAAATGTATTAGAAATACCGTAAACTCACGGTATATCAACACCCTCAACTTAAATTCGTTGTTTGTCCTCAAGCGACGCACTAGAACTCTAAACGACACTTGTATAGAAGCAAGCATTTCTAACTCAAGCAATCACATGGTTCTCTACCTCCTCATTGTTCGGGTGCACATTCGTTCTCTTAGACTCGATAAGCCAACTCATGTGGATCCCATCATGACACAGACCAACCAACTGACACACAACATACACCTTCTCACTGTCACCCAGATACCAACTTTCCAACAATGGAACTAGTGCCCTTACTTCAAATGAAATCCTCTTGTAGCAAAAATTTGATTTCATTCATGGTACAAGGATTTATTCAACACTCACGCTCAGAAGTAATTTCAAATACAGTTCGTGCTTACTGCCATAAGCTTGCCCTTATTTTCACTGCTCAGACTCTTCAAACTAGACTCCAGGATCACTATAGGACTTTATTGGCTTGTAACGTAGGCTCAGGGTCAGGTGTGGTACATTTGGGTACTCTTTAGTGACTTTCTGCCATCCTTGTCATTACACTAGGCTTTTAACCTCTTTTTGCCCTATTTTTGTCATATTATTACTTTACCGCTTTCTCTTGATTTTCTTCAACCACGGAAGTGACTTTAAACTTTGTAACTCAATTTCTTTTTATTTAATTTTTTCTTTCTCTTTGAATAATTCGCATCCTTTCCTTACGTTTCCCCAAATTTTTTTTTCTTTTCATCCCCATTTTTCTTTCAGTTTCCTCTTTCATAGCCACTCTCAACTTATGGATTTTCCGTTAGTTGAGGTTCACAATACCCGATGTCAGGTCAGGGCCAAGATTGAAGTTACTTTTTACATTAGCCACCCTCAACTTAGGCTTTTAGCCTAAGTCAAAGTGCACATGTCCAAGGAGGGACCGGGGCCAACATAGTAGATTTTTAGGCTCAAAGTTGGATCAAAGGGAACAATTATTTCATTTGGTTGAATCTTTCTAGGCAATTTATGGGTTTTTTTTTTTTTTTTTTTTTTTCCAGAACAACGGCCTATGATCACTTCCTATCCTCTAGATTGAATTGTCTTAGAAGGACTAACCAGGCAAGTTCTAGTTTTGCACAAAACTGTTTGAACAGTCAATGATTCTCACCCACTCTTGGCACAAGTTTCATTATCAGATTATCAGACTACCCAGTTCAAGTTTCAGGTTTAATCATGCAATAAAGTCAATTGTTACTATGTCATACTCAGAGCCAACACAATCAACAACTCGTAGCCTACTTCTAGCATACAACCCAGAATCTGACGGGTATCATTTTTCCTAAGCCATCATGCTTCGTTCTGTATCATGCTTCTACACACACAATCCTAAGACATGCCGGTTCAACAAAAATTAAACAGTCTCTTGGGGTAAAAGAACACAGGCAAGAAAACCCCAAGAGAGGATACATGAGTTGGGTTACTCAGGCTTCACCCTATCACTCACGATCCATTTACCCCACCCCCAACAAAAATAGATGCAATTTTCCACAATGCATACATAGACAGTAAAAGTGAATAGATTTGAGTGAAGCAAACCTGTGGCGCAAAGCGCCGGCGAATCATCAACAAGCAGGGGGATCCGATTTCCCGGAGCCCTCTGGAACATCAGTGGGGGCACCCTCAGTAGTGCCCACCTCAGCACTCCTAGCACCCTCAGCACTCCTAGCACCCTCAGTAGTGTGCTCTATCAAACGCTCCGCACCATCAATGGTGCTCGCGACGCCTCTCAAAATAGGCTGATCCTCTGCAACCGGGGCAGAGCTAGATGCCCCTGCAGCTCTCTCACGCACCCTCTGCTGGCGCAACTCTTCATCTGCAATCGAGGCCCTCCTAGCCTCCTTCTCCTGCCGACGCTGTCTTTTCTGAGCTTTCTCTTCCTCCGTGCGATGAGAGCGGTGCCGCTTGCCCTTGGCATGTGTCGGTGCAGGCCCCTCATCGGCGATGCCACTGAATAGAGCATCTAGCACTGTATCATCAGCCAGCGCAGTAGGGGCAGCCTGAGTCTCAACTGAAGGTGCAGCAAGAATGACATCCACATATGTCCGGAGGCTGGCTATGTCAGCCTGCAAAACAGATAAGTCTGTGGCCGGAACTGATCACTCGAGGACTCGCAACTCAAAGGCGTCAAGCCGCTTATTAACCGCCAGGACCTTACGGTCCATCATCCCCTCCATCCTGCGCTCCAATCTAGCCTCGGACTCAGCAATTGACTTTTGCATCCAAGGCTGGATGTGATGCAGCAGTGTGGCCATCTGCGCCTCTAACTTTTGTACTCTGGCCATCGGGACAACCGTCGCTCCTAACGGTGGTGTAGACCGGGAAGAACTAGGAGCAACACTAGCTGCCTGAGAAGAGGAGCCTGGGACAGTGTCGGTGTGGTCTGGGATAATGGGGTCACCGCCCTGTGTCTGCCCCACATTGTCTGCAAGATCGGAGCTCAAGGGGGGTACCTCAATCTGGGGCTCTCTGCGAGGTGCTGCCTCATTCGCGTCATCCCGAATAAGGCCGATGTCTAATGCCCCTATAGGGTGGACTAGCCTGTCACAATGCCAGATCGGCACTCTAGAGTCCCTGCACAAGTGAAATATCAGACAGGGGAAAGGGTAAGTAGTGGAGGTCCTGAAAGTTCTCTCGTGGATCTCTGCCAGCAGCATTCGGGCAAAGTCGATCTCTACTCCCGCCACCAATGCAGCAACCATCACCGCTCTGTCCCAAGTGACCTGATTGTCAGCTTTTGTGGGCGACACTCTGTTGCGTACCAACAGCCAGAAGAATTTTGCTACGAAGTTCAATGTGACCTTCCGGATGCCCAACCGTGGAGCAGCGACCCATTCTGCTCGCTCGCCATCTGCAGCAATGTACCTGGCCAGCCATAGTATCACAGCCTCTCGCTGCTCAGTATTCCTCTGAAAAGTGCCACTCCGCACGATGTCCCAGCGATAATCAAATTCTGACGTGTTAGGAGACCAAGAGTGGCCCGTGGTAGGACCATAGAGAAAACGGCTAATGGTGGCGGGTGATATGTCCACCGGACACCCTCGAACCAAGGTGGAAGTGAGCAGGGCCTGCGCTAGTGGCTTTGACCGCTTGGAAATGGACCCGCGGAGAGTGGCAGCATAGGAAGCATAGAACTCCCGGACAATCTCCTCGCTATACGTCCCTGGGTCTCGAGCCATCCAGTCACACTTGTGAAGTTTGAACAGCCGGTGAATATCTGGCACAGTATGCAAGCCCCCGTGAGGACTTGCGCTCCTCTTGAATTAATCGGGCCATTTTTTGTTTGTCATTCACCATCTTTGCATCCCGATAGATTTGCCATTGACCCTCGACACACCACCTATTCAGCTCCCCTGCTACCGGAGCGGGTTCATCATTCCTTGGTGCAGGAATGGCCTCTGAACTAGTTGCCTCATTAGACGAGGCTGCTTGGTCATTCTCTCCAGACCCTGTGGACGATTTGGCGTTGGACCCTGTAGCATTGACAGACTATGATTGTGATGATTGGGAGCCTGAGGCATGGGTAGACTCGGATCCAGACATAGGTCCCTCCGAACTAGAAGCAGCCCCAGTTGGTGACCCGATCAGTGTGTGCTCCTTATCAGACTGGGAGACAGTGACTACGTCGGGGATCACCTTCCGGGGGGTGCTCCTGGGTGGTGCTGCGCGAGAGGCCCTAGGGTTGAGAGGCACATATGCGGGGTCAGAGTCGTTCTCGGTGTCCTCATCAATCAACCGGAAGCTAGGGGCAACTGATTTGGACTTGCCCCGTTTCGAGTAGGTGACCATCTTCTTGGGTGCCATCGTACCTACAGGAACGTCATTAGTGCCAAAACTAACCATATGCAGCAAAAGAACTTATTTAGAGTTGGTAACGACCCAAATAAGTCCACAAAAAAAAATGACAGATGCTACAGAAGTCATCCATGGAGGAGACCTACGGTCCGTAGACTGATCTATGGTCCGTGGATCGCTTCCGTGGATCAGGGTGCCTGAAATATAGGTCGCAGATGAAAACCACGGAAGTATAGAACGGTCCGTAGATGGATCTACGGACCGTAGTCCACATCCGTGGTTTTACACTTGGTGAAAATTTGCAGGTGCATCAAATGACGAACCCCATCTACGGTCCGTAGATGGGGTATCGTGGAAGCAATCAGTGCCAGGTATCATACATTTTTGGCTTTTGGTTTCAACATTAACACAACCTAATCATGTATATACACAATTGAAATATGCTAGTTCGTCACTCTTAAGATTCCGACCGATTATTATACCCAACAATTTAGACTAATGTGGAACCCTAAGTCGAAACTACATATAGTATTTACGATCACATAAACTCACATCACAATTAAAGCTATACAATCAGTATCTATCATTCCAAGGGCATTGTACTATTCAAGTTTATCATGCAATTTATCTAACAATTACCCAAGGTCAAGACCCACTCCCGACCCTCTATATTCAATCTATGAATTGAAATTCAAAGTGAAGAGAAAGTCTATTACCTTACAAGCAACAAGGAGTGGGGTGATTGCGTGATGGTACTATGATTTAGCAAGACCAAGAGTCACCTTTTCGTCACTGACCAAACACCGGACCCTTTTTATCAGATTATGGAGTGGGTTGATTATGGTATGGAAAGGGTTTTGGGAATATATGGAAAGGAGGATATTATGTGGTGGTTATGGAGTGATTTGGGGAGTTTAAAGAGTGGGTGAAACGGTTGTGGGAGCAATGGAGGAAAGGGAAATGATTTGAAACAGTGGGGGTTTTAAGTAATGGGGGTCCGGGTCGGGTCAGTCAACTGTAAGTTGTGGACTCACGAGACCCCGTCTACGGTCCGTGAGTCGATCTACGGTCCGTAGATCACAATTTTACTAGGACAATGTTAGGGACTTACCTGGGATCTATGGATACCATTGACGGTCCGTGGATCAATCGACGGACCGTCGATGGGGTCCGTAGACCTCTGCACCAGACCATTTCTGCAGATTTCTTGCGTGGTGTACCTGCACATGAAGCGACCAATAGGCTATTTTTTACATTTTCTGGACACTTTGTAGACACGGACCCTATATTACTTCTAGCCAACACTAAGAACTAAAATACTGAAACCCCTACCTACATTGATACAAAAACGCAAGTAATCAAAGAAAGCTAAACTACATAATGTAAAACAGAACCCTATTGTTGGCTAGATTTTACATCTTGGGTTGCCTCCCAAGCAGCGCTTGATTTAACGTCGCGGCACGACGCAGGTATCTTGATTATTCAGACTTCATCAAGATTGCAGGCCTCAATCACTTGTTGCATAGTTTCAGCATTTCCCAGATAGATCTTTATCCTTTGCCCGTTCACCACAAACCTTGTTCCATCCTTATTTTCAAGCTCAACCGCTCCATGCGAGAGCACTTTTGTGAGCAAAAATGGCCCAGTCCACTTGGACTTGAGTTTGCCTGGAAACAAGCGCAACCTAGAGTTGAATAGCAGCACACGATCGCCAACCACAAATTCTCGCTTTTCAATTCTTTGATCATGATACCTCTTCATCTTCTCTTTGTATAAGGATGAACTTTCATAAGCTTTTAGGCGAAACTCATCAAGCACGTTCAAGTCGTTCATCCTTTGATTAGATGCAGTGCCCCAATCCAAATTTAACTTCTTCATTGCCCACATAGCTTTGTGCTCTAACTTTACTGGTAAATGACAAGACTTCCCATATACAAGTTGGTAAGGCGACATACCTATGGGGGTCTTGTATGCAGTGCGATATGCCCATAGAGCATCATCAAGCTTCCTTGACCAATCAGTTCGATTGGCGTTCACAGTCTTCGCCAATATCTGCTTTATTTCTCTGTTGGACACCTCAACTTGACCGCTAGTCTGTGGATGATAAGGAGTGGCTACATTGTGACGGACACCATATTTCTCAAGTAGTGTTTTGAACAACTTGTTACAAAAGTGAGAGCCTCCATCGCTAATAAAGCCCTTGGTGTACCAAATCTGGAGAAGATATTCTTTTTCAAGAATGCGGTGACACTTTTACCTTCGTTGTTGGGGAGTGCTACTGCTTCCACCCACTTCGATACATAATCAATCGCGACCAGAATATACTTCATCCCATATGAACTCACAAATGGGCCCATGAAATCAATGCCCCATACATCAAACAATTCGATCACCAATATGTGATTCATAAGGAGCTCTTGTCTCTTTGAAATCCCTCCATCTCTTTGGCACCGATCACAAGACTTGGCGAAATCATGAGCATCTTGGTGGATGGTAGGCCAATAGTACCCACATGCAAAATCTTATGTGCAGTCCGAATACCACTATGATGCCCACCAACGGGTGATGAATGACATACTTCAAGTACACTCAACATTTCAACCTCAGGCACACAACGACGAATAATCCCATCAGCACAACTACGATACAAATAAGGTTCATCCCAAAAGAATTTCTTCACATCATGCATAAATTTCTTTCTTTGGTGAAAAGCAAATCGGGTGGCACAATGTCGCTTGCCAAATAATTAGCAAAGTCTGCGAACCAAGGAATCAAATCATTAGAAGCAGCCAATACCTGTTCATCTGGAAACGCATCATTAATTTCAGCCCTATCTCCAAGCTTTAGCATGGCCTCTTCCTCTAATCTGGACAAGTGGTCGGCAACTTGATTTTCGGTTCCCTTTCTATCTTTTACCACAAAATCAAACTCTTGCAGCAACAATACCCATCTGATCAATCGTGGTTTTGCATCCTTTTTCGCCATCAAATACCTCAATGCAGAATGGTCAGTATGCACGATGACCTTAGTACCAAGCAAGTAGGAACGAAATTTTTCGAATGCAAAAACCACCGCAAGAAGTTCTTGTTCGGTCACTGTATAATTCTTCTGGGCCACATTCAGAGCTTTGCTAGCATAGTAAATAGGGTGAAGAATTTTCTCACGCCTTTGACCCAATACTACACCAAGCGCCACTCCACTCGCATCACACATTACCTCAAACGGTTGTTCCCAATTGGTGAAATAATGATAGGTGCTGTAACCAACTTTTCCTTCAACTCTCCAAATGCTCTAAGACAAGCATCATCAAAGCAGAACTTATTCCCTTCTCGAGCAGTTGCACAAGGGATGTGCAATTTTTGAGAAATCTTTGATGAATCTCCTATAAAAACCTGCATGCCCAAGAAAACTTCTAACACCTTTTACAGAGATAGGTGGTGGAAGCTTTTCTATTACCTCCACTTTAGCTCTATCAACCTCAATACGTTTCTCTGAAATTCGATGACCCAACACTATACCTTCTTTTACCATGAAATGACATTTCTCCCAATTCAGCACCAAGTTGCAGTCTTCACATCTTTTGAGCACCTCGGCCAGATGTTTTAGACAGTGATCAAACGAATCACCTACCACTGAAAAATCATCCATGAACACCTCAATAGTGTCCTCCACCATATCAGAAAATATCGACATCATACATCTCTGGAAGGTCGCTGGAGCATTGCACAATCCGAATGGCATTCGTTTGAATGCAAAAGTCCCATATGGGCAAGTGAAGGTGGTCTTCTGGAGCTATAGAAATTTGATTGTAGCCCGAATACCCATCAAGAAAACAATACCAACCCTTGCCTGCAAGTCTATCTAACATCTGGTCCATGAATGGCATAGGGAAGTGGTCTTTCTCTGTCCACGCATTCAACTTCCGGTAATCCATGCAAACTCTCCATCCAGTGACAGGCCTCATTGGAACAAGCTCATTTCTTTCATTTGGAACCACAGTCATACCACCTTTTTTAGGTACACACTGCACAGGACACACCCAATTACTATTTGAGATGGGATAAATAACTCCCGCATCCAGCCACTTGATGATCTCCTTTTTGACTACCTCTTGCATAGGTGGATTTAATCTTCTCTGGTGCTCAACACTGGGCTTATGATTGGCATGAGTTGGATTTTGTGAGAACAATACCGGGGGGATCCCAATAATATCTGCAATAGTCCACCCAATCGCTCGCTTGAACTTCTTTAATACAGTCACCAAACACTCTACTTGCCTTGCATTCAAATCTGCTGCAATGATGACCGGCAAAGTATTCTCTTCGCCTAAATATACATACCTCAAGTGCGGTGGTAGAGCTTTAAGCTCCAATTTCGGTGCCTCCACAATAGATGGTCTTGTGGGTGGGGACTCGCGATTCTTCATGTCTAGCTCATACTTCTTTGGTTTGGACCGGTATTCACACTTATCAAGTGCGGCTACCAACTCATCATATTCTTCAATACCATCACTACCAAAATTCATCATGACTGCTGCTAGTGCCTCAACACCTAATCGCTCTTCAATTTGCACTTCTGACCCACTCTCCACTCTGTAAGTTATAGCAGATACTGTTTGTAGCTCACCATTCTGCTTCATGGATCTACAGATATTGAAAGTTGCTTCTTCATTGTTCAGTCTGAACTTCATCTGTCCCTTTTCCATATCAACCAACGCACGCCCTGTGGCAAAAATGGTCTCCCAAGGATGATGGGAACCTCAAAATCAACCTCACAGTCAAGGATCACAAAATCCGCCGGAAAGATGAAAGACTCTACTTTCACTAGCACATCATGGAGCACACCTATGGGCCTCTTCATAGTCCGATCAGCCATCAGTAACCGCATTGCAGTGGGCTTTGGATCCCCTAGACCCAACTTCTTGTAAATAGATAAAGGCATGAGGTTGATGCTAGCACCAAGATCACACAATGCCTTAGCAAAGTGTAATAACCCTATAGTACATGGGATCGTGAAAGCACCAGGGTCTTCCTTCTTCTGCACCAGAGATCTTGTAGCAATAGCACTACAATGCTGCAATCTATCATCATCTTCAAAACTCACAGACCTTTTCTTTGTCACCATATCTTTCATGAATTTATCCAGGCATTTGCTCCAAGGCTTCTATCAAAGGGACATTGATAGAAAGCTGCTTCAACATAGTGATAAACCTGCGATATTTCCCATCTTCAGTCTTCTTCACTAACCTTTGAGGAAAAGGTGGTGGAGGTCTAGGTATGGGAACCACTTTCTGAGGTATCTCCACTTCTTGTTCTGTCACAACCTCTGACTCCTCTCTAACTTTCACCACATCATCTTCTTTTCTATTATCAACTTCTACCATAGACGGCATAGGTGGATCTATGGTTTGCTTACCTCCTCGAGTGGTAATTGTCATACAATGTCCATCATTCTTTGGATTCTGGATGGTGTTGCTAGGAAGAGTGCCAGGTTGACGCGGGTTCACTGTAGTAGACAACTGCGTCATCTGCTGCTCTAGATGCTTTATTGACACTGCATGGGCATAACCTTTTGACCAATACCAGATAAGTCGTTTCTCATCTCCTTCACATTCTCATCAGTAGCATCAAACCTTCTCATCATCTTCTGCAGCATATCTTCAATACGCGTCATATTACCTCCAACTTCCCTAGCACCAGATTCCCGATTTTGAGGGGGAACATAGGGTCCAACCCGATCGTTTCTGTTGCCATAGTTGTTCCTGTTGTAGTTGTTGTCGGATTGAAGTTCCCATCTCGGACATAGTGACCCTCTGGTTGTAATTTCCATAGTTCCGACCTTGGTTCCCTTGACCTTGGCGCCAATTTTCCGTGTTGGATCCTTGGGCGTTTGGTCGGAAACCCCCCGTCTGATCATTCACCGCATAAGTGTCCTCTTCATAGTAACACTCCTCAACTGGTGGTGGAGTTCTAGTTAAGTAATTTACAGCATTTACCTTTTCTGCTCCTCCACTCACATGCTTCAATACCAACCCCAACTCTGTCCTCATCTGAGCCATCTCCTCACGAATATCATCTGCAGAATTAACAGTAGCATTATGAACAGCAAATGTGTTTCTCCCAGTATCTGACCTTCTAGTGCTCCACGCTTTATTGTTGCGAGAGATCCTCTCCAATTTTTCAGCAATCTGTGCGTATGTACAATCACCATATGAACCTCCAGCAATAGTGTCAAGTACTGCTTTATTGTTATCATCCTGTCCTCGATAGAAATATTCCTTCAGTGACTCATCATCAATACGGTGATTTGGGACACTTCTTACGAAAGCAGTGAATCTGTCCCACGAGCTACTCACAGACTCTCCAGGTAATGCCACAAAATTGTTGACCCGATCTTTGTGATTGAGCTTCTTAGATACTGGATAGTACTTTGCTTTAAATACCTCTGCTAGTTGGTCCATGTGAAAATTGAGTTATAAGGAAGCTCAGTGAACCATACTGCAGCATCGCCTGTCAGTGACAGAGGGAACACTCGTAACCCAATGACGTTCATATCCAAGTCTGGTCTGCCTATACAACTTTTGCAAACCACCCTGAGCTTGGCTAAGTGAGCATGTGGATCCTCCGATGGCGATCCTGAAAATAAGCCTCTTGCTGTAAGCATCTGCATCAAACTACTAGTCACCACAAATGTGTGCCCTGAGGTAGAGGAGGTAGGACGATGGGTCCATCAGAATCTGCTATGTCGAGTTGCCCCGATAGTTGTCATGGTGTTGTGGGCCTGGTGGACCATGCACTCTCACTGCATCTCCCAATTGATTTTCAGCTAGACCCCGGTTTTCCCCACCAACTACTTTTGGCTGCTGTAACTCAACTGCTTCATCTAGATTTCCTCCGATAGGATGAACTGGAAGTCCTTGATTGTTCATTCTTCGCAAAGTTCTGTTCAACTCTGGATCGTACGGAGTAAGTGGTTCGCCTTGGCTCCGTGTACTTGGCATACACTAGAGTCGGAACCTGAGAGAGACAAAAACAAAGAAAAAAAGTAAAATTAGGAAATATTTGACTAACGTTCAATATTGTAGTTAAAACTAAATCTAAAAGCCAGATTCCCCGGCAGCGGCGCCAAAATTTGATATGCTCAAATTACACCTCCTTTCAGAAGCATAAGCGATCGTTATCAAGTAAAGAACCCAACTTGTAGGTTGGGATCGATCCCACGAGGAAAATGGTTTAGACTTTACTTTTAACCAACAATTATATTCAATTAGTCAAATTATTTCCAGAAACAGGTAATAAAAAGGGGGGTTGTGCTTGTGTGAAACAAATAGTAAGACTTAATATTGTAATCAATAATTAAATTCAACTTTGGTTGTTATCAAGATAAGAGAAATAACTAGGGTACACGTGTTCCCCATAATCTCATAACGCAGTAATCCTAGTAATAACAATCCTTTTCTAGTGTATTACATGCAAAGTGATAAGTTAGGTATCTCTAAATCCTTGGTCCGGCATCTAGAGAATTTCACCCCGCACCTTGGTCCGGCTACGTGTGTATAATTTACTAACCCTTACCTTTACCTCATATTAGACATCATAATCGATGTTTGGCTTAGTTATTACTTTGCACCAATCGACACTAGCCTATTAGATAGTATCACACTAAATCTATGTTGATAATTCTTTTCTTGTTAATTACCTCCTTGGTCCGGCAAGTAGTAACAAGGCGAGTTCTAACGTTGGCCACCGTTAAAAAGACTTCTAAACGAAAGAATTATCAATGCATGCAAAATACTAGTCAAGAATTGCTTATTTACTATTCATACTTTGTTAATCGATCATGGTTCCCACAACCCTAGTTGTGGATTTAGTTACTCATATTAGCAAGAACACAATTCATAATTGTAGATGGAGAAATCATAACTTACGTAAAGAGAATAATAAACCCAGAAAATTAACTTGAATAGCAAAACCAAAATCTTCAAAACGAATTGGGAAATCAATAATTGCTAGGGTTGCAAATTAATCTCCAAAGTTACAAAGCAAAAATAGAATAATAGTGTCTAACCCCCAAAAACGAGGTTTACATGCCCTATTTATAGAAAACAAATCCTAAATAAAAAAGGAAACAAATTAAGGAAAGTTTTGTTCAGGTACGCGTCTTCGATCCACGAGACTGACTTACGGACCGTCGATGGATCTACGGTCCGTAAGTCCCTTCCGTCACTCGGGACTTAGAAAATATTTCAGCATCCAACAATCAGCTTCTCTGAAGCAAATGACGGACCAGCAGCGTGGACCGTAGATCGACCTACGGTCCGTCAATCCCTTCCGTAGCTCCATACTTAGCATCTTCAAAAATCAGGTACTGGAACCCTCGCAGTCTCACTCTACGGATCAACAGTACGGTCCGTAGATCAATCTACGGATCGTCAATGGGCACCGTGGTTCCATACTTGGTCAGATTTCCCTGATTTGTCCTCAACACATTCCTGCTGATCTACGGTTATCACCTACGGACCGTGAATGGACCTACGGTCTGTAGATGAACTCCGTGGATGCCTTTTTCTGCATTTCTTTCAGTTGTCTCTAAACTTCCGCGCCTGAACACCTTTCCTACAAAACATGATAAAACACATAAAAACCAATATAAAAAGGCCCTAGACACACACAACTTGTAAGTGAAATGTATTAGAAATACCGTAAACTCACGGTATATCACATACCCCCTCTTCTACTAAGTAAACTCACCAAGAAGTCATAGTATAGTTCATATCTCATTCATTAACTTCATTATTATAGGGAAAAGTTGCCATAACCGACATAGACCATGTGAGCTACATGGAATCCGATGTCATATAACCCCACACCGAAAGAAGGCGTTCTTACTTGCTGAAGGTAGAACTAATTATATTTAGCTTCTAAGTGGATCCACTAGCTAAGTCCTATGTTTGGCACATAGTTATGGGATAAGGAGATTGCTACTAGAAACCCAACTTATTGCATTTGAAGAGGAGCTTCCATCTTATGAGTTTACTATAGATGACCCAACCTATTGCATTAACGGAGGGGCCTTATTCTCATCGTCCATATCCACTCGGTACTAAGCATTATTTCCCAATTATACATAATTAGTATGGAATTGTATCTACATATGTGAAGGCATACTTTACCCTTCGTTCAATACAACTCACTAAATAGCTCATAGATTCATTTAAAGGTGAGAACTAACTTTCAACCTTAGAATCATCATTAGTATGTGAGTATAACTTTCACACTAAGATCATGTGTTCTCATGAGAATGGACTTTCAATCAACACAATAGGATCATCATGGTTATGTACATTTCATGCATAATAATGAGTAAAGGTGCACATGAGAACTATACTTTTAATTAACACCATTGATACATCATATTTATGTTTATGCATGGAGTGTGTGTGCGCGCATGATTGTCCTCACAATGGCACAACAACAACAACATATCATCATAGACACCTCCCTTCTCAAGGGGTCCACAACATATACATAATATCCCAACTCATACACGATTCACATATATTGCATTTAAGGATCTTAGACCATGTAAATCAACACATCTAATATTCATTACATTAGACATGGATACATTCATCATAGCAGCACCATCATGATCATAACATAACATTCGTATTCATATCGTATCATACTTAGCCATATCTAGGGTTGTAGGGGAGAGTGACCTTATCTCAACACTACAATACATATGGCAAGTAAGCACCTCCACCATAAGTGGATCAACAATTAATAATTGGAATACTTGACAAGTAAACACCCCCACCATAAGTGGATCAATCCATTCGTATATAATAACTTCACATAACATACCTTCATAGATTTCCCTTCAAGGCCAAGAGTTGAGATCAAGTCTAACATCTCAGATTTGGCACAATAGATAGAAGAACATCATAATCCAACAACATCATATCTACAAGATTCTATCATATTCCATTCATGTCTAGGTGATCTAAACTAAGGCCAGTCATCAAGAAATTCGTCAACCCTAGAAGATCACATCCAACCCCTCAATTTGCCTCTTTCATGATATAACCCTAGAACAAGTCAATTTCATCTTAGATTCATAAGGTAATCAAGAATACATGTAAAACTATACTTAGATCATGTAATTACATCATAAAAAACTATGTCAATCAATTGAATCAACTTCTAACAACATTCATTGTGTAGAGAAAAGCCATAGCAAGGATTGGGGGAAAACTCATGGATTCTTTAGATTTGAAGTTAAAACCATCTAAAAATTAGTAGTATCACCAATAATAAACATAGTTCAATCTTTAAGAACAACTTATAAAGGAATCCATGGGGTTGAGTTGAAACCCTAGCTTTTGAAGATTTCTAGAATTGAATTAAAAGCTTTTGAGAGGGCTCCATGGGTGATAGCTACCCATGGATGAAAACCACCATACCTTAGGTGTAGAAACCCACGCAAATCCTCAGAGAAAGCCTCCATCTTCAAGCCCCTAGGTTGGTTTCTTCATTGGTCTTCCATGGTGTTCTTGGAGAGAAGACTTTGGGAGAGAAAGGGAATTGGGTTTTGATTGGGGGGTCTTTAGTTGAAATGAATTAATGAATTAGTCTAGGGTCCTATAAATACCATTTTTCGGTGCGGAATTCATCTTATTGGTAGGTGAGGGATTTATGATATTTTTATGATATTTTTGGTAGTGTAGTAGGTGTGGAATTCATGACTTTTTTGGTAGGTGTACCATTTTTGGTAGATGAGGAATCCATTTTAAAGATTTTACTATAATATTCTTTTGTTAAGTGTTTTAATCTTGATATCTCTTTAGTATTATTTATGATATATTCTAGATATAACATATCATGGGTTCTTAGGTACATATATAAATTATTTTCCATTAATTGTCCTAGTAGTTTTATATTTTCCATAGCTTCTGTCCAATATTGTAAATATTCGTAGTTCATTTTAATCTGAATTTATTTCTAAATCATACCATTCTATTATTTCGAGGTCTAAATCACGTAGGTCTATTTCATACCATTGTTGGTTTAATATTTTTTCTAATTCATTATCATTAAATATTTTTTCTCATATGATTCTTCTTAATTCAATTATCTCTATACCTTTAAGTATATATAGGATTAAAGTTTCATAGTTTTTATTATTTCATCATGCATGTATGTAGTCATGTTCTTTATCATGCAAGTTTTTTATTTCCAATTATTCCTTCCTATCATATTCATAATTGATTAAATTCATATAAGATCATTATGAACTAGATTATATGTTTATCATGTTCTCCTGTCACTACTAGCACCGTACTTTAGCAGATACTTCCTTCTTATCAGCGCCTCAACTTTGTTTACTCCCCTAAACGGCTTCCCTCGCCTACCGGTTTCAACATTAGGATGGCATAGTATATAAGTTTTCTCCCTGTTTCCAGTGTGTTAGTAAACTAGAAATCATGATTCAAATAATTCAAATACATAATAACAAATATAAATTTATTCAATCATATATATGATATTCAGGAATATATGAAATTAGTTCTGCATATTTTTTGAACAATATACCTTTGCCTCTTGCTTATCCATGATATATGAAGGTTGTTCCATTATCTATTAAGTATTTAAATATTTGAGAGAGTGCTTTTTTAAAAAACTTCGTTTATTCCCGACTTACCCATTATGTTACATATACCTTCCTTTATATAGAAAGGAATTACAGTAGTGCACAATAATGCACGTACTATACTACTTACTGCATAATAATGCACTACCACCTACTACTTTTACACTTGTCCTATTAACAATGCACATCACCTACCACACTTTACACTTGTCCATACTACTTTAATAATGCACATGCATACTACCCTACACTTGTTGACTAATTTACTCTACTAACTTGTAATAATTTACAATAATGTGACTACTACTGTACACTTTAAGACTTTTACATAATAATTTACATCTACTCTTGGCTTTGTTGACCAAACACGTTTTTATGTCTTCTTTTTATCTCTTTGTCCTTTATCTTTATCTTCTTTGTCTTCTTATCTTATCTCTTTTCCGTCTCTATCTTCTTTTATTTTATCATTCCAGCTGGACATCGGGGATTACATTATCTTCTCCATTGCATTTTGAACATATATGGTTAGGATATTTATGTCCAATTTGCTTACAATATCTAGTTAATAGTTTTGACGAAATAAATCCTACTTTGAGTGCTCTTGTCGTAGGTCTTTCTTCTGATTTTAATAATGATAAAATTCATTTCTGGACTTCATCCATATCTTCTTTCCTTAGTTCTCTTGAATTTGAATATATCATTATCTAGTCTCTAGAGTAGTAACTTCATATAGCATTTCCGTTTAAATAATTGTTTGCTAACTCTTGTATAATAGTTGATATACCAATTATTCTTTTATTGGCATAAAAATTTGGTATCTCTATTTTTCGTATTTCTTCCTGTTATCCAATATCTTCAGGTATAATTATGTCTTTGATTAGTCTGATGTTAATAACTTCAATCAGAGGTTTTATCTCTTCGTATAATATCTCCGTTGGTGCTGTATAAAACTTTACATAGAATAAATTTCCCTTGGTAACTCTTTAATATGTAATGACTGCCTTGTGTAGTTTTGGTATTCCACTTATTTCTTCTGTCACGACCCGGGAGCACCCCCAAGTCGTAACAAGGCGTACTCGACCCCGAAGGGGTCTTATACAAGTCACATAGTCATTCATTGCATTCAATAATGAAAATAGTGCGGAATAATAAAAAAAAACTTATTTACATCCACACATTTAAACTTCTTAAAATAACTTTAAAAACACACAGCGGAAGTCTAAGTCTCACATGGCCATCTTAGACACAGTCGCAAAACATAAGTAGGGACACGGCCCTTTACAATCAAAAGAAGTCTATTACATGAACAAAAGAACTTAAAAGTCTTGTCCTCGAATCCATGAGGACATACCAAGTCTTGGAGGAAAGTAATCCAACACTTCAAACTAGCTAGGAGGGATCACTTGCCGGAACCTACACTTATAGTAAAAATATGAAGAATATGGGTTAGTACACAAAATGTACTAAGTATGATGACCATGCAAGACATGCTTAAAAAGGGACATTTTAGTTAGAAACCATGCATTATGCCACCTTTTTGAAATATCATGAACAATAGCATAAAAGACATACAAGACAAGCATAACATCAAGTAAGTCATAATATCACCTTTAAACAATATCAACATGAAAACCTTTACCTTGGACCTTCACCTCAAGAAACCCTTATGCTATACCTCGTGCAATGTATGGATGGCGTCCCATACCACCATCCATACTAAGGCACCACATTTAGGTCACTTAAAGTAACTTATCATTCCTTTCTTTCACCTTTGCACAATACTCATACATAAGAGGTATATCATTAATTAAGACATGACAAGGAAAAATAACTCGTAATATAACCCAAGTATAACATGCATAACATATTAAGCATTTAAGAGCCAACATTCTTTAATAACCTCATTTAGGGTACATTCATGTCACAGTCATTAGGATTTAGAGAAACTCACTATGACCCTCTCCAAGCCTACTCGAGCAATGTATAGGTAGCATCCCATACTACTACCTACACTTTGTAGAACCTGTCAAGAAACCATAATGAAATCTCAGATGATGGGAAGTAAGCGTTTAACCGACATAGACCATGAGAGCTTGTCATGGAATCCGGTGTCATGAATCCCCACACCGAAAAGAGGTGGTCTACTTGCCTAAGGAAGACCGGTATATATAGCTTAATGGATCCACTAGCTTCCTATGCGGGCACATAGTTTATGGGATAAGGTAGACGATCATTGAAACTCATGCCTAACTGTCGGGGGAGTTTCCATCTAACCAAATCCGCTCGGTGATTAGCCTACATTCCCATAGAATAGTTCATTACTTTGACATCATCACACATGAAAGGGTGCCATAAGCCTACCGATTCAAGGTACATTATTTAACACATGAAAGGGTGCCATAAGCCTACCGATTCAAGGTACATTTAGGAAAGCTCATTAACTCCTCTTGAAAGGGTGCCATGGGTCTACCGATTCAAGTCTCATCATTAACCTTTATGGAAAGGTGCCATAGGCCTACCGAATCCAAGGTTCATTACTTATTATTAATGGAAGGGTGCCATTAGCCTACCGATCCAAGGTTCATTATAAGCATGTGTGGAAGGGTGCCATAAGCCTACCGATCCAAGGATTCAACAATCAACAATATAATCATTTATACAAGAAAATGATGCATAAGCCCTACCAATTCAAGGTATACTTTATATTGAAGAATCCTTCATATTATATCATCAACATTCATGAGTGTCATCAACACATCTCTGGATTTCCATACATCTCATAACTCAAACTTTAAAGCATCGATTCATCAATTCTCCATAGTTGGACATTTTGTCAAACACCTTGAAGGCATGTAATGAAATCAAAGAGCATGGAAAATAGGGTAGTAATTATGCAACCAAACCAGTGAACAACCTACAACAACACCTTTACATTCATAACATGATCACATTATCTTCATTGAATTCTCATTCGTATAATGTCATGGTAACACTCCAATTTCTCATTAGTGCCTTTAAGGCCATAAGCCTCACATACCAATACACCAACAATACACCATAAAATAAGCATGGGTAATGACATACTTCAACAATCTAAAGACCTTTAAACAAGTTTGATTCATATACATTCATTATCTAGCAACCCACTTCATAAAGGCATAAACTAGGAATAGAGAGAAATCATGGGTTCATGGAGTATTTTCATCTTAAATCGTCAATACAACAACAATATAACCATAAAGTGCCATTAGAAACCTTTTAAAACCATTTGGTGGAAGAACCCATGAGATTGAGTGAAAACCTAGATTTTTCATACTTTGAAATAACTTTGGATTTGGCTCCTTGAATGGAAAATTAGACAAGGATCAAGACCACCATACCTTTGCTATGATCCCCCACGAAATTTGATGAAGAAAGCCTTGAATCCAAAGCCCTAGCTCCCACTTCTTCTTCTTCTTAAATGGAGGATTGTAGAAAGGGAAATGTTTTTAGGGATGGGAATGAACTAATGGTATATAGGAAATAATATAAGTCCTTTGAAAAAAATGGTCCAACACTTAGAAAAAATTTCAGGTGGGTGAACAGTAAATGAACAGTAAAATCAGCTACTGGAATTTGCCTTTTTCTGCCGGACAGATTTTACGAAAATGGGCATAACTTCTTCGTCCGAACTCCGAATGAGGTGAAACGAAGTGAGTTAGGTAGCTAACTCAAAGGGATTTCCATGGATATATTATTGGCCACCCAAATAATTTGTGTGCTAGGATATATGACCCTCCAAAGTAGACCCTCGAAAAAGGCTTCACTTGGAAATTTCGGATTTTGATACGGTTGCTCTAAAATTTGGGTTAGACCCATTTCCCACTCAATTTGACCCCCTAAACAAGAATATGAAGTCGGATTTTCGAAAAACGAAACGGATCTTTTAATATACAGCTAAATAAGTTTCCGGTAACTTCCGAAGCACATTTTTAAGAACTTTTGGGTCAAATTCAAATATAATCATTTCATTAAGTTCTCGACTCCAAACTCACATGTGAGGCTCTAGTTTCACTCTATCATTTTCCGAGTCGTTACATCTTCTCCGCCGTATGTGTATACGATATTTAATAGTCCATAATTGTAACATATCCTTACTAAATTGGCGTTAGTTTTTGGCTGTGCGATTAGCTTGTTATAACCTTGTAATTTTTGGGTTAGGTAGTCTTGACTTGGTTCTTTGGTTGTAGTGGATCTAGGATTACAGTTTAAATAGGTTTGGGTTTTGTATATATTTTCAATATATGTTCTCGTGACATGGTTATATAATTTTTTCTCATTTTGTAGGCTATCTGCATAGGTAGAGGTTTGTGGTTCCATAGTCAATTTGTTTTTTGGCATTTTTGGAGTAAATGATTTTTCAAATAGCTGGTTTAAGTTTGTATTCTTATGTTGTTTTTCACTAACTTGTTTACTTGTACATGCAGCTGTATTTAAACAAATATTATGGGTTTTAAGGTCTTTCCCAACGTCACCTTTTGAGCTCTGCATTTTTACAGTCATGCTGCTGACCTGTATTAGCTTTAGACTTCAGGTTATCTTCATTAGTCTTTAGCTTTTGTATCTCATTGTCCATACTGTCCACTTATATACAAAGTGTAGTAATGGCTTTGAGTATATCTTCAATTGTATTTTCTTTCTCAGTCTGAGTAGCTTTGTCTTGATAAGTAATCTACAATAACATTCTTATCAGTTTTTATCACTTCAATAGTAATGTAAAGTTTAATATATTTAATACCAATCTTGTCATTTCTTTTGTAGTTACTGAATCCTGTATTTTTCTTGTTAGCCACAATTTTACTTGTGTGTTATCTGTCCTTATAATAAACTTATTATATACAATATATGGTTCAAATGTTAGTAAACATTTATACACTGAGTATAATTCTTTCCTATTTATTTCTCATCTTATTTATGCATTAGTAAATGTTCCTGAATAATATCTACAATGATGTTCTATTTTTTCTTTATCATACTTGTATTTTAAGACTCATCCATAACTTTTTTCACTAGCGTCTGATTCTACTATATAAGTAATTTTTTTGTTTTCATCCAGAAAATATAGTTTAGGTAGGTTTTTACATAATAATTTTACTTTTTGTATTTGTGTTTGGCCTTTTTTATCAAACTGGTATTCTACATCTTTCTTTAATTTTTGCTGTAATGGTTTTAAATTTTCTGTTAATTTTGGTATGTATTTTCTTACTTGATTTACTAAAGCCTAAGAATGATTGTAATTTCTTTTTTGTATCTAGCTGTTCATTTGAGTTAATTATTTTTTGTACTATATGCGTTTGCATTTTCATTCCATTTTTATCTATTTGTATTCCTAGGAATTCTATTTGGCTTTTCATTATGTCTACTTTCTTTTTACTTAGGCTTATGCCTGAATATTCTATAATATATATGATTTTTTCTAATAATCTTATGTGTTCATCTTCGGTTTTAGAATATAGTAATATATCATCAATATATACTACACAATTTTCTAGTTGCTTAAAGTAGTTATCCATAAAGTGTTGATATCTACGTGGGACATTTTTATATCCAAATGGTAATACATTCCATTCATAAAATCCTTGTGGTACTTTAAATGCTGTAAGTTTTTTAGATTCCTCTTCTAACTTTAAGTGGTAAAATCCTGATTTGCAGTCAAATTTACTAAAGTAATTATATCCTTGTATTTGTCTTATCTTTAATATTTTATTTGGTATTGGGTAATTATATGTTTTAATTTTTGCATTTAAATTTCTATAATCAATAACCATTCTACTTTTTCCTCTTTTTTGTTCACTATGTTTATTTAATATAAATGCTGGGCTTGTATGCTTGTTATTGCTTTCTTGTATATACCCTATTTCTAGTAATTCACTTATATTTATCTTAAATTTTGTTAAATCATTAAAATTATATTTTAATGGTTTTTGGGTTATTATACTATTATTATCAATTAGCTCAATTTTTACTTTTGTTTTATGTTTTTCCCATCCTTGTAAAGGATCTTCACTATATAATAATTCTAACTTATTTTGGATTATTTTTACTTTATCTATAGAGAATATAATTAATTATGTTTTAGGGTCTTCTTCTTTTATATTTTCTAATTTTTGTGTAATTTTTTCACTTCCTTTTATCCATTTTGTTGTTTTTCGTTTTTTGTTATTTACTCTTTTTGCTCCTATTTTTTGTTTACATGGTGTTGTGAACCACCAGTGTGTTTTTGTTATTATATGTGGGTATAATTTTTCTAAAAATGACATTCCTAATAGCATATCTTTTGTGGTCAATTCAAAGTTATATATTTCTTCTATAGTTAATATCTTATCCCATATTTGTATTTTTATATTTTTTGTCTTATATGTGATCATGCTTCCTTCATTATTAAATCCTGTTACTACTATCGGTGTTTTTAATTTTTTCCAATTATCTTCTGGTAAGCAATTGTATTTACATATATTAGCTTCTGCTCCTGTGTCTATAATTGGTGTATAATATCTGTTGGAATATTCTTCTATTATTATCTTTGCAGGTACATATTTTTTCATGTTTTTATTATAAGAAAGTTCTTTTTATTATTATCTTCTTTTTATTATAATTTATTCTTAACAGTTTGTTCTCTAAATTATATGGTTTTATTTGTTCTAACCATCTTATTCCTAAAATGATATTTTTATCTCCTTGATATATTTTACTATTGGTACTCTTCTAATGATTATTTCCTTTTCTGTAGTTTCTTCGGTATATATTAATGCATTTGGTAGTTTAGGACATGATTGTTCAGTAGTAATTATCTCATCTTCTGTTACTAGTTCTCTTGTAATATAGTTTTCTTCTTGTCCTGTATTTATTAATATTAGATATTTCCGTTGTTCCATTACTCCCGTTATGTAGTAATAATATGGTTCTATTTCTTCTTCTATTGATTTTTGTGGAGTTTTATCTATTCTTCTTGAGATACTCATTTTTTATGATATTTGGAGTATTTCATAGTTTATTCTTTTTGATGTACTTAGTTTTTCTTTTACTATTTCTAAATCTTCTTCTATATCAATCTCATTATAACTATAATCATTATTATCTATGACTGTAACTATCCATTTAAAAGGATCTTCTATTTTTATTTTATTTATTTTATATTTTGCTGTTATTTTATGTTTTGTTGTTAAAACATATAAGTTTTTACATCTAGCTGTAAATATTTTACTTCTTGGGGCTAGTTCTATCCCTGACATTTTCCAATATAATACTAGTGATTTATCTATGTATATGTCATTTATTGCTACTGAGTAGTTAGCACTTATTATAAATTTAAATTTTTGGTATATAAGGTTACCTTTTGCTGCACTTATTATACTTTTTTCTATGGGTTGTATAATTCTATCATCCGCTAAGTATATTTCTATGGGTGTATCTATTCCTTCTCTAAAACATGCTTTTATTAGTATTTCTGTTCCTCCTAAATGTACATATTTAATTGGATTTCTAGCCTTAATATCTTATATTTCTTTATTTATTATTGGTATTTTAGCCTTTCCTTTGGTGTATTTGCAATCTATGATATGTTCTCTTTGACTTACTACATAATATTCTTCTTTTTGTCGTTTAAACCAGTTTCTTATTGTTGCTATTTCGAATATTTTTTCTACGCTTATGTCTAATTCTTTTCCTTTTATTTGTTCAAATATATTATTATCAAATATTATTTTTTATTCTGCCGATTCTTCATCTTGATATTTTTCTTTAGTTATTATTTGTATATCTGTTTCAGTCATTTATATAGTGTTCATTATCTGATTCTATTACTGAATTATTTTCCATTTCGTCTGTTTCGTTTTCTGATAATTCATATATGCTATCTTCACTTTCTAATTCATAATCTACGTATTCTATTTGTGTATATTTTTTATTGTCTATTATTATTTCTGATATTTGTTTTTTCTTTGGATTTTTAGGTAATTTACAATCTCTTGCTATATGTCCTAATTTTCCACAATTATAACAAGTACATTCCGTTAGTTTTCTTTTTGGTCTATATGGTCTTTTGGTTTTGTAGTTTTTTACATAGTATCTTCTTCTTGATTTTTTATATTTATATTTTGATCTATATTTTTTGTTATATCTCTTTTTATAGTATTTGTCCGTACAACCAATTTGGGGTGCCGTTTTATTTTTGCAACATGCTAAGTTTTTTTCTAGTATTTTTTCCATTTTTATTTCTTCTTTATGTCTTTCACATAGTTCTATAAACCATCGTTGTAAGAATTTTATTCTAGCTCCTAAGGTATCTATTAATCCTGCTTTATTCCAACTTTTTATTACTTTTGAATTAAAAGGTTCTGGTAATTTTGTAAAATATAATTTTCTTATTTCCTTACTTTCTTCTGTGCTATATGTTCCTTTATAATAATATTCTCTAAATGCACATGTATATTCATCTATATAACACATATTACATATTGCTAGTTTTGTCATTAGATTCCGATTTATGATTTTTTCTTTATTTTGTTCTTCTACTTCTGTTGTCATACTACTAAATTCATTTCTTATAGCTACTTCGTACTTATATAATATTTCCATAGTTGTAGTAGCTAATTCACCATTAGATTTTTTATTACTTCTTAGAGTTTTTAAACTTTCATCTGATAAATTTTGTAGCCATAATTTTACTATTCCTATAAGTGTTCTTTCTATATATCCTGGTGTTTCTGTCATTCCTATTTTGTTATCTATTAATTGTTTTGATATATATCTCATCCATAATTGGATTGTTTTATTTATATCTGTTACACAGTCTAAATCTAAAAAATCATGTTGTTCAGTTATTGGTTTAGGTGTCCATTTTTTATTCAATCTTTTATCCCATATAGTTTTTTCTTTATCATATTGTTCATAGTTTGTATTATAATATTTTAATTTTTTTGGGTTTTTTATTCCTGATGTACTAGGTTTTTCATCTATGTCTATGTCTCCTGTATTTACTTATAAATTCTTTGTAGTATCTATATTTGTTAAAAGTTCCGTATATGTTTCGCTTGTTTCTGAATGTTGTTCATCTAGATCATCGTCACTTATTTCATCAATTCTTATTTCAGGTAGATTATCTTGGTTATTTTCTTCTCTTCCTTCTAATTCATCTTCTAATTGTAATTTTCTTTAAATTTAATTATCTCATTTGCTAATTTTGTTTTTTGTTCTTTTTCTTTTTGTTTCATTTCATACATTTCTTTTAACATTGCCAGCTCTTTTTCTAGTTCTATTATTTTAGTATTTTTTACTTCTTCAAATTGTTGTACTTCCTTTTTTACTTGTTGTTTTATTTTTTCAATTTCCGTTTTTCTATCTATTTCTTCATTTTCTTTTGTTATTCTTATCATAGCAGTTAAACTATCTTCTAGTTTTACCATTTCTTTTTCTAATATTAAACTTATATTGTCACCTATTTTTTTGTATCTTCTTCCTATATTAGAAAATATTATCTTTATTTTTAATCCGTCATAGTTTTCATATATTTTTTAGTCTATGGCATATTCTTCCTTATTCATTTATAGATTGTGTTGAAGTTTATATTCTAAACTTTCTATCTGTATCTGTAGATATAAATAGTTTTCCTTTGTGCTACTATAGATTTTTTTACAAGTTCCTGCGAATATATTATTGTTAAGTCTACTTTGCCTATGTGCTAATTCTTGTCTTTTCGCTATAATTATTTCAGTAAGTTTTTGTCTATATTTGTTATTCTCGTTATTCATTGTCTTTTTAAATATTGAATATATTTATATTCTATTTTAGATATATTATCTATTAATTGATCTAATTTGTTGTTATCAATTTTTGTGATATTGAGTTGTTTGTATTCTGGATATAACTTGTTTAATTTTCTTCTTATTTTTCTTAACTTTCTACTAGTATGTTTCTTCTTATATTTCTTTTCATTGAGTTGTTTGTATTCTGGATATAACTTGTTTAATTTTCTTCTTATTTTTCTTAACTTTCCACTAGTATGCTTCTTCTTATATTTCTTTTTTTCTTATGTTTCTTCTTATAACATGCAGAGATATGTCAATCGGAAGACACATTAATTAACCACCTAATCGACCTCCCTTACCCCCACTTAATTAACTAATCAATTAACTAACTCCTTACTCGAAACAAAACTGCCAACACACAGCCCAACCTATGGATAGCCTTCCACGGACCGTGGACCAATCTACTGGCCGTGGTTGGCTTCCGTAGTTTGGGACTGTGGCTTTAAATGCTGCAGGCCCAAGGAGAAAATAAGTATGGACTCGCGAGGTCCATCCACGGACCGTGGTATGGTCTACATGGCGTGGTTTGCCTCCGTAGATCACCACCAAAAGAAACAGACCATGCTGTCCAGGCAGCTTTGGGGGACTGTTTTGGGGTCCTCCTCAAGGACCCCTCAAGTGGTCTTTGGGGAGTCCTACCCGGACGTTTAACCCCTAAACATGTACATCTAAGTATGAGAGTCATTTCTACAAGTTTTCACCCTCAAACAACACTCCATAGTTCAACGACAAGACCCCTTCAACTCACTAGTTCAAATAACTAGTTTCCAGACGTTATAGTCGTTTCTTGACGTTTGACCTCCAATTTCCTCAAACTAACTTCAAAAGCCATTTTTCATCATTTAAACAAGTTTCCAACTAAACTAACATGTGAGGCTCTAGTTCAACCTACTATATTTAGTCAAGCCCTAGCTAGGTCTTACTAGGTTTTACGGGGTGTTACATGCACCTTGCAATTGGTCAAAAAGATCATCTATTAGAGGCAATGGGTACTTGTTTTGAATGGTGACCCTATTCATTTGTTGGTAATCTATACACATCCTCATACTACCATCCTTTTTCTTAACAAAAAAAATTGGGTCACCCCAAGGGGAAGAAGCACTAGGATGAATAAATCATTTATCAAGAAGTTCTTGGATTTGAGCCTTAAGCTCTCTTAATTCTGCCAGGTTCATGCGATATGGCGGGATTGAAATGGAGCGGGTACCAGGTTTGAAATCAATGAAGAAATATATATCTCTATCCGGAGGCATACCAGGCAAATCAATAGGAAACACTTCTCTAAATTCTGACACCATAGGAATAGACTCAATAGAGGGAGACTCAACCTCCACATCCTGAATATGAGACAAATAAGCTAAACAACCCTGCTCTACAGTTTCCTAGCCTGAATCGGGATATGATCTTAGCTTGCTTAGGCTTGTACACCCCTTCCTACTCTAACTTTTTCCTACCGGGGATCTCTTGAGTTACAGACTTAGTATTCTAATTTAACACCGCATAATAGGTGGACAACCAAGTCATGCCTAAGATTATATCAAAGTCAGTCATATCCAAAATCACCAAATCAGCCCAAGTCTGAAAGCCCATAAACAAAATAGGACAAGCACGATAGACATGGGTGACTATGACCGACTTTCCAACTACGGTAGAAACATGGATGGGGGCATCAAGTATATCACAAATCATATTAAATTCTGAGGCAAATGACATGGACACATAAGAATAAGTAGAACCTGGATCAAATAACACATTAGCCATCTGGTCACAGACAAGAATAGCACCTGTGATCACTGCGTCAAATGCCTCAGCCTCGGTCTTGCCTGGGAAGGCATAACACTGAGCCCTATCATCGTTAAGGGTGACTTCCCTGCCTGGCTGCATTGCACCTCTGCTTGCGTTACCATTTCCCCGACCTTCACGATCTCGTTGATTACCTCCTTGCCCACCTTGTGGACGCCCTCGACCATTATTACCATTTCCCCTGGGTACCACTGCTCTAGACTGCTGCTGTGTGGAATCCATCATGCGCGGGTGGGGATAATCTCTCCTCATATGCCCAGGTTCTCCACACTTATAACATGTGCGAGCCCATCGAAGGTGCGGCTCCCTGGCTATCCTGAATCAAATTCTGAGGTGTAGTTTGGGAGTAATTACCTGTAGAAGCGGGCATAAAAGACTGAATTGGTGGGCTGCAAGTGTTGGCCTACCTGAACCTCTTGAGTAGGAACCCTAGAAGTTACCTGAATTCTTGGCTTTCATAGCCAATACCTTAGCCTGATCATCTTGCCTCACCCCCTCCACTTTCTTCACAAAATTTGTCACTCCATTAAAACTTTTTCCTGCTATAAACAAACAATACATGTAACTCAAAATTCAGCCCCCTAACAAACAGACGAATCCTCTCTTCCTCAGTAGTCACCAATTGAGTAGAATATCTAGACAAAGCTTTGAACTTGGCCTCATAAGCAGCCACAGTTATACCACCTTGCTCCAAGGCCATGAAGTCATCCTTGTTACGATCTCTCAAGGTTCGGGGCACATACTTTTCTAGGAACAGAGCATGAAACTAAGTGCAAGAGAGTGGGGGTAAAGTTGAAGATCTGCATTCCACATAGGCTCTCCACCACTTCCTAGCCTCACCTTGAAGGTGAAAAGTCACAAACTCCACGCCATGCTGATAGACAATTCCCAACTTATGAAGCCTCTCATAGCAATCTAAAATAAACTCATAGGCATACTCACTCTCAGAACCAAGAAATATAGGAAGCCTTAGCTTCAAAAACTTAGTCAAAATTGCATGCTCATTATCATTCATAACAGGACACAACAAAGGATGGAAGAAAGCATCAATACCTCTAGTTCCACCCACCTTGGGGGCAATGTTAGCAATAGGGGGATGGGCGAAAGCCTGAGCTGCTTGAACAGAGGGAAGCACTCCAGGACCAGCCAACCCCTTCAAGAATGACATAATCTGTTGAGCTAACACTAGGTATAGAAGAGGAATACCTGTATCCTAAGCTTGCACCTCTTCCTCTTGTCCAATATCCTCCTCATTCTCAACCTCAAAATTTTCCTGTATCTATTCTTGATGCACAAGAGAGTTCTTATTTCTGAGAGCATTCTCAACAAAATCTCCATCCCTAGTAGACGCCACACTTCCTCGGCCTCTACCCCTAGCTCTTCCTCTACCCCTGCCTCGACTGCGACCTCTCACTGCAGATTCCTCATTTGGAGCATTGGCGAGAGCCACGGGACTGACGCCGTTGAACCTAGTGTTAACCACCCGCGGACAGAAGAGTGAATGAGGTTATACACCAATTTGAATCACCAGATACCAATTGGAATCAAGTTATAGCACAAAAGGGGACAAGAGAAAATAGAGAGATTTTCTAAAGTCCTATAGCCTCTCGAATAAAAATACACACATCTCCATACAATTCTGCAAGACTTTACTAGACTTATTTTGGTACATTGAGATCAACGAACCTAGGCTCTGATACCAACTTTGTCACGACCCAGACCATCGTGATTGACACACACACTAACCCTTTGGTGGGAGAACCATTCATACTAATTAGCTAACCAAGAACTACACATCTTAATAAAAAACTAAGGCATTTAAAGTTACGGAAGCAGGTTTAAATGCTAAAGGAAAAATAGAGTTTCCATAAACACCAAAGTCAAATCAAACAACTGCGGAAATAATCCCTAGAACCTGAAAGTCAATGTACCAAAACATCTAAGGTTCAACCATAAGTCTAAACAAGAAGATGGGTACAACCCAAACTGAACATAGGAATATCTAATGAACTAGTCTTAGTCCGAAATGCGGACATAAACAGAAAGAGAACTCATGGCAGCCCGAAAGAGATGGCTCATCCTTGAATTTGAAATGATCACTGATCTTCTAAACGAGGTTTGTCAATAGCCGCCTAAAGATGCCCTGTAATCAACAAAGAAAGAGCAAGTGCAGTATCAGTAAACAACAACAGTGTACTGGTAGGATCACGTGACTATCCCATTAAGTGCAACGTACATAAGCCATTACAACATAATAATAACATGTATACACTGAACATACACAATATCAATATCATTTACGAATAATGATCAAATTCATAATTCTCAATTACACAGTTATGTCAAGTCACTAGTCCTCTCATGGAACCCAAACCCAAACTGTTAGTGTACCGATTCGTGGTACCCGATCCAATGTTTTTGCTGGAACGTGGCAACCGATCCCATATTTATGCTGGAACGTGGCAACCGATCCAAGTTAGTGTGTCAGAACGCAACTCCCGATCCATTCAACAAGCCACAATCACAATCACAAGTATATTCTCAAATCATACAATCAAGTCATGATTCATGGTATTTATCATTCACCTATCCTCATTTACAATTAGTGTGATCAACAATACGACATTCATATACATACATGTATGATAATGAAGCGAGAATAAACATACATCACACAACATAAAATCACAACTATCACCTACCTCGAAACAAGCTTGGATCCATTAAGAAACTTGATTCTTCCCTTTTCGGATTCGTTCCGCTTGTTCTTGGTCTACAAACAATTTATATAACACGAAAATCAATAAACAATAACTAATTACCCGAGTTACCAACCATCCTATCAACCCAAGATCAAACCCATGATCCACATACCCAGATTAGGGCTTTTCCCACAGTAACTTCTACATCAAAACCCTCCCCCATCGATAATTACCCATTAGACTACATTCTACAGATAAAAAAATGGGTTCGGGGAGTTAAAAACCATACCTTTAGCTTTAAGAATGGTGAAAAACCATCAAGAAAGCACCTAGGGTCGTCTCCTAACTCTTATAGTCGAAAAGTGCAGAATAAAACATTTTTGGGATTTATTTCCAACTTAAGTCGCGTATGTCCCACTATGGCAGCCCAAGTCCCATCACAGCGGCCCCGCCCTGGTGGGGAAATCTCGCCTCAACGGCTTTCACGGAAACAGTGTGCAAATTTAATAATTCCAATACCCCCATTCCACAACACACCTTCAACCAACGTCACTTAGAAATGACCAGTTCATGCTGAGATTAGTTTCGGGAGTTCTACTCACCCGAATTTAATTCTGTAAAGTCGTACGAGTTCCTTAACATCTTAGCTATTTACTCATGTGATCAAAATCAAAATTAGATCACCTAGTTGTTACCAGATTTCCCTAGATCTTATTGATTCCAATTTCATCCAAATTTGAACTAGGTTGGGGAATCCTAAGTTACTACGAAAAAGTTTTCTAGCCCAAAATTTTTCCTCGTTGACATTTCTATAATGATGGGAATGGTCGTTACACTCACCTTTTAATAAATCAAAAAGATAATTAACATATACATATCATAATAGTTATATCAAGATTAAGAATATAAGTACATTTAAAAGTTTAGAGAATATGCTTTTGTCAGTCAGTCTAAAGCAACTATTTCTACTCGGTACCGCTCAATACATACAAAATGCACTAGCACAAAAAGTTGAAACTATACCCTTCCCATAATCAAGATAAACTACATATAATCTTATGCTACAATCGTACTGATGGCATGTCCCATTCCAATCTTAGATTGTGAACAAAAAAACTTTATACTTATAAGAATCGATGATTTAATTTTCTGTGTATAAGCTTCAACTCTATACACTAAATCATCTACTATATAAGTAAACAGACACCATAAATGAATATATGATCTATTAAAATGAATAACTAATTATTCTATAATAAATACTATATCTAAACACGTGGTTAATAGTATATATCCCAACAATCTATACCAATTTAAAAAGCTTATACTAATCAATAGGGACACAAGTGCAACACATGTATGGGAACTAGTTAAACTAAAAGTGAGTCCATGCAATGATGACTTATGTGTTTGGTATGCAGAAGAATATTTTCTATGGAAAATAATTTCCTAGAAAGTACCCCGACCCCGACCCCGATGGTTTATTTGGGGCCTGAACCTGACATCTGACCTAGGACTCAACCTTAAATCTTGCCCAAGACTCAACTTCCGAACCACGACCCGACCCTAATAACCGATGTGGGACCAAATTTTTGAATTGGTACCCCACCCTAACACCCGAATAGGGACCTGATTCTGACACCTAACATGGTACTTGAACCCCACTCCCGACCTAGGATCCGACCCTGACTACTAATCTCAGACCCAATATTGATATCCAATGGGAGACCTAACCTCGATTCCCAATTCAGAACTCAACTTTCGAATCGAAACCCGACCTCGACATTCAACCCGGGACCCAACTTTGGAACTGAGATCAAACCCCAACTATCAACCCAGGACCCAATACCAATACCCAATATATGATCCAAAATGACACCGACTTTGGAATCGAGACTTGACCCCGACAACTAATCGAGACCCCACTTCTGAATTGGGATCCGACCCTGACACCTGATCTAGACCCTAATGATCTATTTGAGACCTGAATCTTACATCTCACCTGGGACCCGACCTTGACTCTCAACCCATAACTTAACTCTAACATTCGACTCAAAATGTCACACCTCGGGCCTACACCCCGGATGTGGCTGACACTCGAGAACCATTATTGGCCCCAAGCGAACCCTTGGTCTGGCTTACCTACTCAGCGGAAGACTTTAAGCATTAAGAAAAGAACTCAAATGCAAGATAACTCAACTGTCCAAAAATCACTCTTTCTAATTCTAGCAATGCAATTGCAACATGTTAATCTTATAAATACAAGCCAAGAAAAGGATTAGTACCTTGATTTGGAACTTCTCCGGATTCGAAGAGATCTAGATATCTCTTCTTCATATTTTCCTCAACTTCCAAGTAGCTTCCTCAACAATTTGGTTCCTCCAAAGAACTTTGACTGATGCTACCTCTTTTGTTCTCAACTTGCGAATTTGGCTATCTAGAATCTGAAGTGGAATCTCCTCACCAATATCTTCAGTTGGTGATCAATGAAGGATCGCCTATACACTTTTCCAACATGGAGATGTGGAACACCGGATGGAGTGCTGTTAATTCTTGTAGTAGCTCTAACTCATAAGCTACATTGCTAATCCTCTTGGATATTCTGTAAGTCCAATATACCGGGGACAAGCTTCCCTTCTTACCAAATCTCATAACACCCTTCATGGATGAAACTTTCAAGCATACCCAATCATCTACTTCAAACTCTAACTCCCTTCTTCTACCATCAGTGTAGGATTTCTAACGACTCTGGGCTGTTTTCAATCTCTCTTGAATAACTTTCACTTTACCAATAGCTTGATGAACTAAGTGTGGTCCTATCAACCCTGCTTCACCAACTTCAAACCATCTAATAGGAGATCTACATCTTCTCCCATAAAGAGCTTTGTAAGGAGCCATCTAGATGCTAGAATAGTAACTATTGTTGTAAACAACTCAATGAGTGGTAGGTGATCATCCCAATTACCCATGAAATCAATCACCCAATCCACTTTGATACCTGAAAACACTATCTCCCCCTTGTTCAAAAGCCATCACTTTTTGTTGATGAACACTTGCCTTTAATTCAAGCAATAAAGGATCTTGATCTTGCTTATATTTTACTTCTCACACTAATGATGATTCAGCCCCATTCATCACCACTATTCCTCCTTATGTGGAATCTATTAGTCGAACTCCTAGTCGTGCAAGTCTATGCACCTCTTTTGCTAACTTTTTCTTTTCTTCCTCAAAATAGGTGGTACTACCCATAGACAACCTGCTCAAGGCATCAACAACAACATTAGCCTTACCTGGGTGATAAAAAAATACTCATATCATAATCCTTGAGTAATTCTAACCATCTCCTTTGTCTGAGATTAAGCTCTTTCTGACTAAACACATACTGAAGACTCTTGTGATCGGTGAACACATCCACATGAATACCATAAAGATAATGACGCCATATTTTCAAAGCAAATACTTTGACAACCAACACTAGATCATGGGTTAGGTAATTCTTCTCATGAACCTTTAACTGTCTGGAGGCATAAGCTATAACTTTGTCATTCTGCATTAACACACAACCCAAACAAACTCTAGACGCATCACAATATATGACAAAACCTTGTGTACCTTTTGGTAAGGTCAATACTGGGCAGTAGTCAACCTCTTTTTTAATTACTGAAAGCTTTTCTCACAAGATTCAGACCATTGAAACTTTACTATTTTTTGAGTCAACTTGGTCCAAAGGGATGAAATAGATGAGAACCCCTCTACGAACTTTCTATAATATCCAGCCAAACTCGAGAAACTCCTAATATCATTTGGATATGTAGGTCTAGGGCAATTTTGCACTACCTCAATTCTTTCTGAGTATCAACTTTAATTACCTCTCCAGATACAATGTGGCCTAAGAATGCCACAGACTCAAGCCAAAACTCACACATAGAAAACTTGGCATATTTGAGTTTTGGGATGTCCAACACATGTAATAAAAGGGAAAACAAATAAGTTGGAATCAAGGACAGAAGTGTGCATTTTCATTGGATATCCAAAAGGAACTAAAAGAGGTTTATTTTATTTTCTTAATGAACAAAAGGTAATTTTTTCAACAAATGCCAAGTTTCTAGAACAAGACTATTTAAGTAACCATGCTCCTAGTACTAAACTTGTGTTACAGGAACTAAGCAAAGGAATAACTACTAATGAAAAATCAACACAACTACCTAAAACAATTGTTAACATACCATTGCATTCACGTAGTGGGAGAAATGTCAATCGACAAGAGGTTGCTCAAGAGGATGCTCAAGAGGATGCTCAAGAGGATGCTCCAGAGGTTGCTCAAAAGGAGACTCAAGACATCTCGCTACGACAAAGTAGTAAGAGTAATATCGTGCAACCTAAAATTGTGGAGGAAGTAGTTCAAAATGTTCATAATTTAGTTCAAGATGTAGCAAATACTGTAGTTTCTAGTCGTCGTAGTGGGGGAGTTATTCGAAAACCACAAAGGTTTAAGCTCTTGGGAGAATCATATGATAGAATCCCATGCATTATATTTATATTTTTGTTATTGTATTCATCGATGATATCCTGGTCTATTCAAGTAATGAGGAGGATTAGGCATGTCATCTCAGAATAGTCATCCAAACTCTCAAAGAGTGAGAGTTATATACCAAGTTTTCTAAGTGCGAGTTCTGGATTGACTTTGTGGCATTCTTAGCCCACATTTTTCTAGCAAAGGAATTCAAGTCAACGGTTGGAAGATTAACGCAGTGCAAAATAGGCCCAGACCCATATCCTCAACTGATATCAGGAGTTTATTGGGGTAGGAAGGTTATTACAAAAGGTTCGTTGATGGATTTTCATTTATCCGCATTGACTAAATTGACTCAGAAGAAAGCTAAGTTTCAATGGTCCGAATCTTATGAGAAAAGCTTTCAGGAATTTAAAACTCAGTTAATTACCGCTCTAGTGTTATCCCTTCTAGAGGATATAGAGGGTGTTTTCATCTATTGTGATGCATCCACAGTGGGGCTTGGTTGTTTGTTGATGCACAATGGTAAGGTTATAGACTATGCCTCTAGCCAGCTTAAGATTCACAAGAGAAACTACCTAACTCATGATCTCAAGTTGGCAACAATAGTTTTTGCTCTCAAGATATTGCATCACAATCTCTATGGAGTTCATGTGGATTTCATCACCGATCACAAGAGTCTCCATTATGTACCAGTCAAAGGGAACTTAATCTCAGACAAAGGAAGTGGTTAGAGTTACTCAAGGATTACGAAATGAGTATCCTCTATCACGCATGAAAGGTTAACATTGTTTTTGATGCCTTGAGAGCAGGTTTTCCATGAGGAGTACTACTCATCTCGATGAAGACAAGAAAAAATTGGCTAAGGAAATGCACAGACTTGCATGTTTAGGAGTCCATTTATTAGGTTTCAGTGATTGTGGAGTCGTTGTGATGAATGGGGTTGAATCAACATTAGTGTCAAAAGTGAAGGAGAAGCAAGACAAAGACCCCATATTACTTGAACTAAAGGCAAATATTCATAAGCAGAAAGTGATGACTTTTGAACCAGGGGAAGATAGTGTGTTGAGATATCAAGGTAGATTGTGTGTTCTAAAGGTGGATGAGCTCCAAGAGACAGAAGCTCATAGTTCCAGATATTTGATCCATCTAGGTTCCACAAAGATGTCCCATGACTTGAAATATGTCTATTTGTGGAACAGTATGAAGAGGTATATAACAGATTTCGTTGCTACATGCCCAAATTGCCAGCAAGTCAAGGTTGAACACCAAAGGCCATGTGGTGTGGCTCAGAACATAGCTCTTCCAGAATAGAAGTGGGAGAAGATTAATATGGACTGTATTACGGGCTTGTCGCAATCTCGTAGGCAACATGATTCAATTTGGGTGATTGTAGATCGGATGCATAAGTCAACCCATTTCTTATCGGTGAAGGCGACCAATGAGGTTTGGTAAGAAAGGGAAGCTTAGTCTTTGATATATAGGTCTTTATATGATTACAAATAGAATTGGTAATGTAGCTTATATGTTGGAGCTACCACCATAGTTAGCGACAGTAGACCAAGTATTTCACATTTCTATCCTAAAGAAGTGTTTGTGTGATCCTTCCCTTATTGTGCCTACCGAGAATATTAGTATCAAGGACAACCTATCTTATGAGGAGATTCCCAATCATATTATTTATCGTCAGGTGTGCAAGTTGAGAACTAAAGAGGTTGCATCAGTCAAGGTCTTATGGAGAAATCAATTTGTTAAGGAGGCAACTTGTGAAGCTGGGGAGGATATGAAAACTGGATACCCTTATCTTTCTTCCTCAGATTAATTCCAATCCAAGATATTAAATTCTTCCTAAAGTACTCATTCAATTCAATTCCTCCTTCAGTGTTTTGAGTTCATGAGTTTTATGTGTATTTTGCATTAAATTAGGATATTAAACATTTCCCTACTCCTTCCATGCTCAATTCAACAACAATTCGAGGATGAATTATTCCAAGGGGGAGATACTATAACACCCTAAAAATTTCAAAGAAAAGGCCCAAACCATTCTTCATTTGCGTGTAAGGTTGTATCGAGTGATTCTTAAATTTTGATTGGGTGTTAAGGTCAATTCTATAGAGTATGAATACATTTGAGTATGAATTGAAGTCACAAGAATCCCCTATAACAAAGGTGACTTGAAAGCTTTCTTACCAATTAAGTTTTGATGTAAGATTCTACTTAGGTCAACTTCACAAGATAATATCTCTCAGTACATATTGAATTAGGTAGTTCATGAATTATAAGACTGAAGGTCTGTTAGTAGTATTTTGAACGCCAGCAAGCTTGCCTCATTTTGACTTTGGAGTAAGCAATGATGGTCGTTTTACCAGAGACTAACGCATCATAGTTTCTGAAGTCAATTCCTATAAATTTCTTCTACGGGCCATAGAAATTTCCACAACCCATACTGTCAACTCGAAGAAAACATTAAAGAAGTCAAATTTTATGTACTATGGATCCATTCTACGGGACGTAGGAACTTTTACTGCCCGTAGTTTGGATCCGTAGAATGAACTTTTGAGCCTAAAAATTTAGTATAAATTCTACGAATTGGATCTACGCTCCATAGAAACTTCTATGGGTTGTAGTTTGGACCTACAGAATAAATTTTGAGCCTTAAAATTTAGTATTTATTCCACGGATGGGATCTATGATCTGTAGAACAAACCGGAAACCGTAAATGGTCTCGTAAAAGGTTTTTCACAGCTTTTTAAGAAGGGTATTTCAGACATTTCCTACCCATTCTACCTAAAACTTGACTTTCTACCCTAAGTTAAGGGTTAAAATAGTGTTAGTCTTTTCTTTATGTTTATTATCACTCCAAGTCATTAGAGCAAGGTTCGAGAGAAGAAAACCTAGTGTTTCAAGTGTTCTTCAAGTTTTCACCGATTTTGCCAAGAACTTTGTTCTTCTAGGTATGTAAGGCTACTCATAAGGATGTACTTAGTTTGTCCTCACATAGTACATCTTATTTCTATAAGAAAAGAATAATCTAGGCTTGCATCCTTAGTTTTGAGATGAGTTTTATTGTTCATGAGTTCAGAGTTATATTTTTTTATTTTTTAGTTGTTATTGTCACGACTCGGGAGCACCCTCAAGTCGTAACAAGGCGTACTCGACCCCTTCAAACCACATAGTCATTCATTGCATTCAATAATGATAATAGTTCGGAATGAAAAACTTATTTACATCCACACATTCAAACTTCATTAAAACAACTTTAAAAACACACAACGGAAGTCTAAGTCTCACATGGCCATCTTAGACACAATCACAAAACATAAGTAGGGACACAACCCTTTACAATCGAAACAAAACTAAAAGTGTCTATTACATGAACAAAAGAACTTAAAAGTCTTATCCTCGAATCCATGAGGACATACCAAGTCTTGGAGGAAAGCAATTCAACACTTCAAACTAGCTAGGAGGGATCACTTGCCGGAACCTACACTTATAGTAAAAACATGAAGAATATGGGTTAGTACACAAAATGTACTAAGTATGATGACCATGCAAAATATGCTTTAAAAGGGACATTTTGGCTAGAAACCATGCATTATGCCACTTTTTGAAGTATCATGAACAGTTACATAGAAGACATACAAGACAAGCATAAACATCAAGTAAGTCATAATATCACCTTTAAACAATATCAACATGAAAACCTTTACCTTGGACCTTCACCTCAAGCAACCCTTATGCTATACCTCGTGCAATGTATGGATGGCGTCCCATACCACCATCTATACTAAGGCACCACATTTAGGTCACTTAAAGTAACTTATCATTCCTTTCTTTCACCTTTGCACAATATTCATACATAAGAGGTATATCATTAATTAAGACATGACAAGGGAAAATAACTCATAATATAACCCAAGTATAGCATGCATCTCATAGTAAGCATTTGAGAGCCAACATTCTTTAATAACCTCATTTAGGGCACATTTATGTCACAGGCATTAGGATTTAGAGAAACTCACTATGACCCTCTCCAAGCCTACTCGTGCAATGTATAGGTAGCATCCCATACTACCACCTACACTTTGTAGAACCTATCAAGAAACCATAATGAAATCTCACATGATGGGAAGTAAGCATTTAACCGACATAGACCATGAGAGCTTGTCATGGAATCCGGTGTCATAAGTCCCCACACCGTAAAGAGGTGGTCTACTTGCCTAAGGAAGACCGGTATATATAGCTTAATGGATCAACTATCTACCTATCCGGGCACATAGTTTATGGGATAAGGTAGACGATCATTGAAACTCATGCCTAACTATTGGGGGAGTTTCCATCTAACCAAATCCACTCGGTGCTTAGCCTACATTCCCATAGAATAGTTCGTTACCTTGGCACTATCACATATGAGAGGTGCCATTGGCCTACCAACTCCAAATTACATTCATTAACACGTGAAAGGGTGCTTTAAGCCTACCATTTCAAGGTTCATTTAGGAAAGCTCATTAACTCCTCTTGAAAGGGTGCCATGGGCCTACCGGTTCAAGTCTCATCATTAACCTTCATGGAAAGGTGCCATAGGCCTACCGATTTCAAGGTTCATTACTATCATTAATGGAAGGGTGACATTAGCCTACCGATTCCAAGGTTCATTATTATCATGAGTGGAAGGGTGCTACTAGCCTACCGATTCGAGGATTCAACAACCAACAATATAATCATTTAAACAAGAAAAGGATACACAAGCTCTACCAATTCGAGATATGCAATACATTGGAGAATCCTTCATATTCTATCATCAACATTCATGAGTGTCAAATTGAGAAAAAGCCTTTCAATAATAACACATTTACGTTCATAACATGATCACATTAGCTCCATTGAATGTCCATTCATAAAATGTCATGTAACACTTAAATTTCTCATACTATCCCTTCAAGGCCATGGTCACAATGTACAAAATAAGTAAACACCTCCACCTTTCAAGTGGATCATCATCAAGAACAATTCTACTAATAATATGAGATTAAGTCAACTTACCATCCTCCAAAGCCATAATCACCATTACTCAACTCCCAACAATTTTATCACCACAAGGTGATTCACCCATAACTTGCCCATAAGGCCACAATCCTCAATTCATCCATATACCAACAATTCATTATAAATAGATATAGAAAACCATATAAATCAACAATACAATCTGATCTAAACACAATTTCATCAACATTAAATCATAGGCATTAAACTCACTTCATAAGCAAATTCTAGGCTTTTAATGAAAACATGGGTTCTTGAAGAAGTTTCATATAAAATCATCTTAAAATCATAAATAGAACTTCAACTCACCAATATAATGACTTTGAAAATACTTTACCCGTGAACCCATACCTAGAATAGAAAATAGAAGTTTTGTTCTTTGAAGACTTTTGAAACCCTTTTTAATGGACTCCTTGAAGGAAAGATAATCAAAGATCAAGGGTCACCATACCTTTGTTAAGATTCCCCAAGAAAATTGATGAAGAAACCACCCTCAATCCAAGCCCTAGCTCCAAGTTCTTGACATTCTTAAATGGAGGATTGTAGAGAGAAATATTTGAGAGGAGGTGGGTTTCTTTTTAATTCTAATTGGAGTGACTTAAATGGAAGAATTTTGGTCTAAAAGGGTTTTATAATTGCTAGGAAAGGTAAAGAATAATAGGGACTCAACTTAGGAAAATAATTAAGGACCCACAAAGTTAAACTTAAAAGTTTTCACTAAACCCGTCTAAGCTCGTCCTTTTTTACAATGCTTCACTATTTTGGGCATAACTTTTTACTCTGAGATCGGAAAAGGGAAAACTCGGTGACGTTGGAAAGAGGACTCAGATACCATTAATTGGATAGGTAATAGTCCACCTAATTCGTTTTGAGCTAAAAGATATCATCATTTGAAGTTGACCCTAAAAGTTGTAACTTTAAAAATCTGCCCCCTGCCCGTCTGTTCCAGTGGGATTACTCAAAGGCTGGTCAACTGGGCAGTCCACTAGGCGACCATAGGGGCATAAGGGCGACTCGCCAACCCCTTAGGCGATCTAGCAGCCCCATCGCCAAACAGTCCTTCCAAGGACAAGGCTTCTTTCACCCTAACTCGCTAGCCTAGGACCTTGCTTGCACCCTAGGATGATACCTAGCTCCATTTAAGTTCTAAAACAGCATAAACATCAACCTAAGCTCCCACTAACCCAAACGTCAAGGCTCAAGTTCATTCTATCATTTTCCGAGTTGTTACAGTTATATATTTCATTGAGATTCTTGAGTTTATTGTTCATGTCTATATATCAGCATGAACCGTATTATTTAGTTATTATTGAGAATCTTTTAAACAGACTCTTGTGTCTTAAATTGATTTTGAGGATGTAAAGACAAGTTTTAGTAGAGTTTAAAGAATGATTATGAGCAAAATATGAGGGGACTAATTGATTTCCAAATATATCGTTTTTACATTAAGAAATAGAACTTTGATTTTTATAAAGAGTTAAAAGAGTTCCTAGAGATAATAGAGACAGTGCCTCTGAAAGAGGAGCTTTTGAGAAATTACCTCAACACAGAGTAAGAGTATTTTTAATTGAGAATGAGTATATATTTATTGGGAGTGGTATGGAGCACCGATATGGGGATGATTTCATACAACTCACATTCCTCATAAACCATGTAGCCAACATGGGTAAAGGATCGTACTCTTTAGACGACTCCTTATAGCTTTCGAGCATGGGTTTAGTGGATCAACTTAGTTGAGAAATTCTATATCCCGATAAGGTATAAGACAATGTTGGGAGTGTGGATGACACGTTGTATCACCAAGTTGCTCATAGTGGTGGTTTTTTGTTAGAGAATCTCCCAGATAGAGTTTAATATATATATATATTATATGTATTTATTTATTTTTCATATCACTTAAATTGTTGAGTTTAGATATGAGTATACAAGTGTTCAGGATCATCAATAGGCGCTTCATTGTGATAACTTTGCACTCCCACTTAGCTTTTGGTGAGCCTCTTTGCATTCCGGAGGACTGCACTTTTATATTTTAGTTAGTTACTTTGAAATGGTATGGGTCTTTTCCCAACATCCGTCTTTAATAATAGAGGCCTTATAGTTGGTTTTGTGTATGTTTTTAGTACTCCATTGTTAAATTATTTTTTTCAACCATTGTTGTTTTCAGAGTATTTTGAGACATTTGAGTACTTTGAGATAAAATGGTTTAATTCTGTTTTAAAGCTTAATTTTGCCGGAGTTAGTCTTCCACTAAGTAGCCAGTCAGACCCAGGGTTCACTTGGGGATCAACAATGGTTCTCGAGTGTCGGTCACATCTAAGGTATCGGCTCATGACAAAATGGGTGAATTATTTCATATGATTTTGAACTGGGTTTTATCTATAAATAACAGATTTGTGATTTAACGTTTCAAGCACACCTCATCCAATTCTAGGTGTTCAACGATCGTAAATCAGTATAAAACCCAACTAAATGAGTTGGGGTCGAATCCCACATGGAGTGGTATGTGTTTCAGATTCAATTGGGAAGTATAAATGCAGTCAAATCAATCATAGGAATAAAAATTATCGAATAAAAACTTCATTCAAATCAAGGGGTTACACGAATGTCAAATGGGGGTTTTGGTTTTGATTATCACCTACAAACATCAGTCACAAACAATAAGAATTAACAATAATGAGACGGATTCTTGGAATATGATCGATTATAGGCAATGTAGACATATGGGTAATTGCAACTATTAGTAAATAGCTAGTTATTTGTGAGTAGGCTAGGCTATAGGGGAGGTAAATTTTCTCTCGAACAATTTACCCCGAATCTAGTGATTTCTCTCGAACATCAACAAACATGCAAAATAAGAGCTGCCCACTCCTTAATCCATTCACTCTCTCGAGCTGACTGTGTGGGATTGGGTTTAGGGTTCAATCTCTCGAGCTGAACCCAGGTCAACCCAATACCCACAAACCATCAATCAAAAACCTTAATTCTAGAACCTCTCTCTCAAGCAAGCCAATAACACAAAGGAAGAACTGCATTTGCAACTACAATTCTTAAATTAAACCACAATTAATGATTAAACTCACTTTTAAATAGCATTTAAACTAACAATTAGCAATACCAATATGCTAAATCAGCCCATAATCATATAATCACACCCAATAATTGAGGTTTTAGCTAGACAATATAAAAAGGTAAAAACAGTTACCAAATTGATTTTCCATCAACTGGGTAAGAGTTATTTCATCTTTACAGTGGTCCAATTTGATGAATCTCAAAAACCCACTTCCAATTTCTCAAAGTGAATTTTTTCAATCCTTCAAAGCTAAGGAAAAACTCTTTCAAAAGTCTCAAAATTATTCTCTAAGTTTAAAAAGTAACAAAAAGATTCTAAGTCGGAAGATTGCTTCTAACTAAAATGTTTAAAAACATATTTTAGTCGCCGAAAATAAGATACGAAAGCTCATTTGGCAAAGTAAGTCGGGGTTGCCGAACCACTTGGCGAGCCGCCCTTTGGTATCTTCCATCGCCCTTTCGCCTTGGCACTCAGCATCCTCAAGGCCTGTAACTTTGGGCAATCTATCTTGGCTTCGCGAAATCACTCGGTGATCCGCCGACTGCCCATTTTCCTTGCCGACTTGGTTCTTTCCTTCAAAGCTTGGCACACTGGAACTTTAGGCGGTCTGATGAGCCGCTTGGTGACACGCTGAATGCTCTTGGCGATCCTCAGGCTCGCCCATCTTCATTTCTTTCGCCTGTTTTGTTCCTTTTTGCCTGTTAGTGTCCTTGTTTTGTTCCTCAATCCATATTCCGAAAAATCAAGGATTTAACATTAGTTATTGGTACAAAATAAGCATTTGAGGACACTAAATCAATATAAACAAAGCTCTAAATGAGTCCAAAACTCGAACTCAGGAATTTGGAAATCTTTGAATCATTCAAATGATTTAGTTTAAGATGATGAACAACATGTAATTTTTTGTCCCAATTAGTTGTTAATGATATTGCATTTTAGATGTTATCTTATAACGTGGAAAGACTTGGATGATATAATTAAAAAGAATTCTTTAACATAAATGAATCTTGGATTTTCTAAGGAAAGGTTAAAAGCTTTAAATGGAAGATTACACATTCGTTATGGTTACTATGGCTTGCAAGTCTTGGTATATATATGATGATACCAATGAAGATGTGTTTTATTTGGATAACTCTAAATAAATAGAAACTTGTAAAGATCTTAATGAGGCTTAAATAAAGTTTAATAGTATCACCGAGAAGGTGTAAAGTCCTTGTGACTCATCACCTGATCGCATTTGCCTATGTGGGAGGTCTTTGTCCTAAAATATGGCTGACCATTGTATGTTGTTAATCAGAGAAGCCTCTATAGTCATTTCTTTGGAATAGATTGGTTCACCAAATTCTTATATTTTTTATATGGCATACATGGATGGAGGCCCACAGTTAGGCAGAGGTCGGACCCATATAGCCCATGGGTCTTATTAGATCGTTGAATACTAACCCACCAGGATTAATGGTTTTAGAAACATCTATGTCTAAATACTTTGGGTTGCACTTATAACTTTGCCTTTTCTTTATAGTTATATTATATATATGTATCTTGTTTGACCCTCGCCTGGGTTTCAAACCAGTATTCACTTTACTAATCATTCTCAAATGCTGCAGTGTTTCATGATGAAGCATTGGAGATAGAGGTTCGTGGTTCTGGAAGCAATAAATTTTTCAGGGATAACAGTTACCTTTGTGGTAAGCTATCCATTTTATGGAAAACAAACTTTTCTTTTATCAATCTTTCATTTGATTTTCATGGTATGTCGGGGGTCATATCCCGACATAGATATTGTTATTCTGTTAGTAGAGGTTTCATAAGCCTATGGTTAGTTGGATTTGATTTTCTTATTAAGAGTTGAATGGATTTTCCTCTTTAGAATTCTCTTAAATATTTATTCAAATGGGTCTTATCTTCCACATTTGTATTTAATTTGATATTTAAATTGGATTATTTGGATTAAGCAAGTTGGTTGGTGCTTTTTTGTCAAATGGCGTTTCAAGTGTCATGTCATGCTTACTGTGGGGCCTTAGATTGTTACATTAGGATTTCTGGTTCATGAATATGTTTCATCGAAATTATCAGTAAAAATTAAACGAGGACATTAAAAGATGCTATTCATGCAAATCACTGACCATTTAAATTTAATTGGACTTGATCAAGTCTACAACATAATATATATTTAAAATAGTAGAATTATACAATTAATTATTATTGTTATTTATATATAGAAAACTAATAAGAAAATTTGAAAAAAATATAAAATATACTCGAGTCAAACCAACCTAGATTGTCAACATCTTAAGCGTGGAAAATTTAGACAGGCAAGCACAAATCAGAAGTTGTATGATGTTGGACATCTTGTTGTACAATCATGGATTCTTGATAGGTTGAGGCGTGTAGACTACCCTTAAGGATATATTCGCCGGTATGGTGTATCCCCCATGATTCAACATGCTCTTCTATAATTAACTAGGAACAGGAACAACAAAGTTTCAATAACTATAAAACCCAACAAAAAAAGAGAGGAATAAAGCTATTGCTGATTTGTTTTTCTCACTTGCACCTGGAGAGGCCAAGAATGACATATATATGCCTAAGGAAAAGAAAATTAAAACTGCGAAAGGATAAATGCCATAAAGGCAATAATATCCAATTAAAGAAGAATTGGTACGATGGAGGCAACAACTTCATTTTGGAATGTTGGACAACACATGATTTTGACCAAAGTTGGTACTTCTTTTTGAGATAACTTATTTTATGATAATTGTTTTGACTAAAAAACCCCCTTATATCAAAAATAATATAAATGATAAAAATGTATTTTTGTTGGGATTTCACAAAGAGAATAATGCATCGAATTTGGTGTCTCTTGAACTATGAACCAGATCTAGATAAAATAAGATTAAACTTACAGAACAGTTTGTCTTAGAACTTCTGTTAACCAAAAATTCTTTTGTAAATTCAATTTCTTATTTATCATATCATGGCTCCACACACGTTATTGTTCATTGTGGTTTTGCGCAAATAGGCCATGCGGGTGCCTAGTAAACCCTTTCTCTAGAGTATACCCATTACCAAAAAATATACGTCACTCTGGGACACATGCGCATAGCCGCCGCGCTCATGAATACTCTAGAAATATGTCATAATCTCATAGGATAGCCCCCATTCCATACTCATATAAGTCCATTCATCATATGTATTTTGCAAAGCAATACATAACATGTAAAGGATATGAATTGGATTAATATTGTAATCAACTGTCACGCCCTGAGCCTACACCCTGGGTGGGACTGGCACTTGAGAACCATTGTTGGCGCCAAATGAACCCTTGGTCTGGCTTACTTACTAAGCGGAAGATTTTACTCAAGATAAATATACTTTAAAAGAAAAACTAAACTTCTCACTAAATAACTTAGAATGTAATAAATAACATTCACTGCCAAAGTGGCAACTCAAGTCTCAACTTAACTGAAAAGGGAAAGTAAAGACTCATGAACTAACATCACTAACTCTGTCTATAAAGCCTCTAAACAACTGAGATGGACGATGAGACAAGACCCACAACATCCTAATGAACTAAAATACTGAAAGCAATAAAAAGGATCCTCCGAAAATCTAGGAGGCTCACCAACTAACTCTGAGTGCTACACTAGATCAACGAGGCGCTGGATGATGATCCTGATTACCTTCATCTGCATCATAATAAGATGCAGGCCAACTGGCATCAGTACATTGAATGTACGAGTATGCAAGTCGGAATGCTAAACATAACTTAAGCTTGAAAAGAATCTGAAAGAAACACTTACCTTGGTTTTACTACAACTCCTAAATAACTTAACTCAATATAAAGCAATAAAACAAATGCAATATATAGAAAGCCTTTAAAACAGTAGAAAACAACTTAGTTCGTTAAAGAAAATGCAATAACAAACTCAACTATACTTATATAATAAAGTAGTATAGTTTCTGTGGGAATTTCTCTAACCGACAACCACCACTATGAGCCTAAGTGGTGATACCATGTCTTGCCCATGCTGCCAGAACTGTCCTATCGTTTGTCGTCATATAGAACTCCTTAACTAGGTGAATCCACTTGTCTATGCTAAAAAGCACTTAAGGAATCATCTAAAAAGTATGCTCTTTTACTACACATGATGGCTACATGGTTTATAGAGACGTGAGTTATCTGAACTCAAACTCGTCCCCATATCGGTGCTCAATACTACTCCCAAAATATACTTAGCTCATATGTTTGTAAAAATAAAACTCTTTCTTATGTTTGAGATAATTACTCAAAAACTTAGCTTAAAAGCTCTCTTGAAAATCTCAGTTTCCTTTCTAGCTCATATGTGAAAACATTTTAACTCTTGGGAATACTTAGTTCCCGTTTAATCTTTGAAGAATGAACTTTACTGTTACTCTTTACTGAAAACTAGCTCAAAGGCTCTTTTGGAAATCAAGGTTTCCTTTCTTCTTTAGATGTGAAAACATTTACTCTTTGGGAATACATAGTCCCGATATACTCTTTTGACGAAATAAACTTCCAACTTTACTCTTTACTCAACTCAAAACTCAAGTCTTAAAACAAAGTTAAAACATTTGTAAAAGACTTTTGGAAAACTTTATGAACTTCTCTTAACTTGACTTTTGACTTGACTCTTTACTTTCCTTGAATTGAATTATGGATTCAAGGATTGTGATTTATGATAGGAAAGATCTCATGATGTTTAAGAATGATTTTAGATAGCTAAACATGAGAAATGATGAAGAAATCACTGTCTAGAAACTAGTCCGCGACCCAGAGATGTAGTTAAATTTTTTGTCGAAAAAATAATTTATGAGGCACAACGGTCCGTGACCGCTCCGCGACGCGAGGATGAATTTTGCTAAACTGGGGGGAAATCCGCGACGCGGTCTGAGGCACCATATTTGCCCGACTTTTTCCTTCTTCATTTTCCAGACCCAATTTGCTTAAATTTGATTATTTTTCTCCATATTTCTTTAGATTGAGGTACCCACAACATACACACAAGAATCTAACTCAACAACTCTAATAATCGACTCTACAATCTCAAGAAACTCCTCAATCTCATCCCATTTCAAGAACGAAAGTAAATTCAAGAACACACATCAAAAACATTCAAACTTTCAAATTTTTACAACGAATTCACGTTGAATTAAACATGTTTGGTTCGTGGGTGAAGGAACCCAACGCCGTGTGAACTCACATACCTCGTAATGATCACCCCTTGACGAAATCCACTAACCTATCTTCAAGAACTTGATAATTCCTTGCTCCCTCTCCTATTTTTTCCTCTTCTTTTCTCTTCTCTCAAAACCCTAATTTGTTTCTCAAAAGCGTAAACTGAATCCGATCAGTTTAGACCCCAACTTAATTACCAAAAACGAAATTAATTAATTGGGTGGTAAAAAGACCATAATCCCCTTCTAAAACCTGGATTAGACTTTCCTTAATTGAACAGCCCAACTTCAAATGGGCATATCTCACTCATACGAACTCGGAATCACGAAACTCGGAAGCATTGGAAAGATTATTCCAAGATCTTTCATAAGATATTTGGAAACACACCTAACTCATCCTGAGCTAGGAGTTATGGTCGTTTGAAGTTGACCAAAAACTCAAACTTAACCAATTTTCAACATTTTTTTATTATTTCCAAAAATCACTATTTCTAATTCTGGCACTTTCTAGTTCTTTCAATTTTTAAGATGTTACAATATCTCCCATTTGGGAATATTCGTCCTCGAATGAGATTAATCTTAGTGGGCCAAGGGTGTCACATCTAACACCCAACTAAAACACCCTACAAGCAATGCAAATACAACATGCCAACTTATAAATAAATACCAAGAAAAGGATTAGTACCTTAATTTGGAACTTCTCTAGAATCGAAGAGATGTGGATATCTTTTCTTCATGTCCTCCTCAGCCTCCCAAGTATCTTCCTCAACAAACTAATTCCTCCAACAAACTTTGACTGATGGTACCTCTTTTGTTCTCAACTTGCGAACTTGACGATCTAGAATCTGAACAGGAATTTCCTCATAAGACAAGCTATCATTTATCCCAATATCTTTAGTTGGTATGATCAATGAAGGATCGCCCATGCACTTCTTCATCATGGAGATTTGAAAAACCGGATGAACCATGGCTAACTCTTGTGGTAGTTCGCACTCATAAGCTACATTACCTACCCTTTTTTATATTCTGTAAGGGCCAATATACCAGGGACTAAGCTTCCCCTTCTTACTAAATTGTCATAACACACTTCATGGTGAAACTTTCAAGTATACCCAATCGTCTACTTTAAACTATAACTCTCTTCTCTTAATATCAGTGTAGAATTTGTGACAACTCTGCGCTGTTTTCAACCTCGCTTGAATCACTTTCACCTTTTCCATAGCTTGATAAATTAAATCCGGTCATATCAACCCAGCTTCACCAACCTCAAACCATCCAATAGAAGATTTGAATCTTCTCCCATAAAGAGCTTCATAAGGAGCCATCTGGATACTAGAGTGGTAACTATTGTTGTTAGCAAACTCAATGGGAGGTAGGTGATCATTCCAATTACCCTTGAAGTCAATCACACAATCTACCTTGATACCTCAAAACACCATCTCCCCCCTGTTCAAAAGCCATTACTTTTTGCTTATGAACATTTACCTTTAATTTAATAAAAATAGGATCTTGGTCTTGCTTCTCTATTTACTTCAGACACTAATGATGATTCAGCTCCATTCATCACCACTACTCCTCCTTCTATGGAATCTATTAGTCGAACTCCTAGTCGTGCAAGTCTATGAACCTCTTTTGCTAATTCTATCTTATCTTCCCCAAAATGGGCGGTACTGCCCATATATAATCTACTCAAGGCATCAACAACAACATTAGTCTTACCTTAGTGATAAGGAATACTCATGTCATAATCCTTGAGTAATTCTAACCACCTCCTTTGTCTGAGATTAAGCTTTTTCTGAGTAAACACATACTGAAGACTCTTGTGATCAGTGAACACATCCACATGAACACCACAAAGATAATGGCGCCATATTCTTAAAGCAAATACTACGACAGCCAATTCTAGGTCGTGGGTTGGGTAATTCTTCTTATGAACTTGCAACTGTCTAGAGGCATAAGTTATAACCATGCCATTCTGCATTAACACACAACCCGAACCAACTCTAGACGCATCTTTATATACGAGAAATCCTTGTGTGCCTTCTGGTAAGGTCAATACTGGGGCAGTAGTCAACCTCATTTTCAATTCCTAAAAGCTTTTCTCACAAGCTTCAGACCATTGAAACTCTACTGTCTTCTTAGTTAACTTGGTCAAAGGGGATGAAATAGATGAGAACCCCTCTAAGAACCTTCTATAATAGCCAGCCAAACCCAAGAAACTCCTAATGTCATTTAGAGATATGGGTCTAGGCCAATTCTACGCTGCTTCTATTTCCTGAGTGTCAACTCTAATTCCATCACCGGAAACAATGTGGCCTAATAATTCCACAGAATCAAGGCAAGACTCATATTTAGAGAACTTAGCATATAATTCCTTATCTTTTAGAGTTTGGAGAACTACTCTAAGATGACTAGCATGATCTTCATCATTCCTCGAAATGATTAGTATGTCATCAATGAACTCGATGACAAACATATCTAAATAAGGCTTGAATACTCTATTCTTAAGGTCCATGAATGTTGCAGGCGCATTGGTCAAACCAAAGGATATGACCAGAAACTCTTAATGACCGTAACGGGTCCTGAAAGTTGTCTTTGGAGTATCACATTCCCTTAATCTTAACTGATAATTGCCTAATGTGAGACCTATCTTAGAGAAACAAGTAACACCCTGAAATTGATCGAGGAGATCATCAATTCTCGGTAGAGGATACTTGTTCTTGAAGGTAACCTTGTTCAACTTACGGTAATCTATACACATCCTAAGGGAACCATCCTTCTTTCTCACAAATAAGACCGAAGCGCCCCAGGGTGAGATACTTGGTCGAATGAAATTTTTCTCTAAAAGATCTTTCAAGTACTCTTTAAGCCCTTTAAACTCTGCTGGTGCCATTCTATATGGCGGAATAGATATAGGACGAGTATCTAGATGAATGTCTATACTGAAGTCTATTTCTCTCTCAGGAGGGACTCCGAGAAGATCAGCAGGAAAGACTTCTTGAAACACTCTTGTTACTGAAACTGATTGAATATGAGGTATCTCAACACTAGAGTCATTTACTTGGACTAAGTGATAGACACACCCCTTGGAAACAAACTTTCTCGCCTTAAAGTACGAAATAAAACGACCGTTAGGCACTGCTGAATAGCTCTTCAACTCTACTAATTGGTTTCTACAATCTATTGATGCATAACAGGCATGAAGCCAGTCATTACGTAGAATGACATCAAAATATACCATGTCTAACCCAACTAAATCATTCATGGTACTCTTGTGATTGACGGAAACAGAACAATCATGATAGACTCTTTCTGCTAGAATTGACTCACCATAATATGTACAAACACTGAAGGGCTCAAAAAGTTGCTTAGGAAGAACATCAAAATTGAAAACTTAGATCATACCAGTGACAACATCTGGAAAATCCTCTTGTTCTTAGCGAGTAGTGATAGCATAAAGATGGCTTCCTCCTCTGCCTGCTCCTGAAGTAGCTCATCTAGATGCAGCTCTGTCTGGTGGAGCAACTGAAGAAGAGTGGGCTCTATTGCCCCCATTACCATTACTCTTCATGTTCATAGGACACTTTCTCATAAAATGACCGTTCTGACCACCCTTGAAGCAACTAGTGGAGCCATCACGACACACCCCTGAGTGGCTTTTACAACATTTAACACATGCAGGAGTCTTAGTACCCCCTTGTGTCTTACTACCTTGCGAATGCGCAGGCCTAGCTCTGAAGTTCTGAGAATTTTGACTATTGTACTCACATTTGTTCCTTGGTGCAGTTGCACTAGCAGATGATGAAGCAGGTCCTTTCTGCTTATTTTGGAAAAAAGACTGGTTCACATTACTCTTTTTCCACCCGTATTCATTCCCTAATGCCTTAGCCCTCTTATTCTTAAACTATTCTCTATCCTTCAGCCTGTCCTCCTCAATTTGTTGCACATGGATCATCAGCCTTGCTATGCCCATGTCACCTATTAGTATGGCTGCCTTACTTTCCTTATCTCACAAACGAAACAACCCAACAACGAATAATCTCATCATGCTCCTCATGTTGGCAATCATCTATTTTCTTCTCTTAAATTGTGGGAAAAGAAATGCCCCATGAAAGCATTCTCAAAACCATCAAACTAACAATCGGTTACGCGCAAGCAGGAGTTAGAAAGAAACTTTTTAGAGATAAAACTCTAATGCATGAAATGAGTATGAAGGAAGTAAAGGAATTCCCTAAATGTTGCAGCCTCCTAATTATAGATGTGGCGCGCTTCACACCGATAACTAGGACTCTACAAACACAGCTTTATAGACTCCCTAGGACTCTTGAACTCTATTCTCGGATACCAAGTTTGTCATTTCCCAAACCTACACCCTGGGAGGGACAGGCACTCAAGAACCATTGATGGCCCAAAACGAACCCTTGGCCTGGCTTACTTACTCAGCAAAAGACTTTACTCAAGATAAATATACTTTAAAAGAAAAACTAAACTGCTCAATAAATAATATTCACTGCCAAAGTGGCAACTCAAGTCTCAACTTAACTGAAAAGGGAAAGTAAAGACTCATGAACTAACATCACTAACTATATCTATGAAGCCTCTAAACAACTGAAATGTACATTGGGACAAGACCCACGACATCCTAATGAACTAGAATATTGAAAGCAATACAAAGGATCCCCAGGAAAGCTAGGAGGTTCACCAAATGATTCTAAGTGCTCAACTGGATCAACGAGGTGCTGGAGGCTGATCCTAATTACCTGTGTCTGCATCATAATAAGATGCAGGCCAACTGACATCAATACATTGAATTTACGAGTATGCGAGTTGGAATGCTAAACATAACTTAAGCTTGAAAAGAATCTGAAAGAAACACTTACCTTGGCTTTACTTAACTCCTCAAAAACTTAACTCAATATAAAGCAATAAAATACATGCAATATATAGAAAGCCTTTAAAACAGTAAAAAAACAACTTAGTTCGTTAAACAAAATGCAATAACAAACTCAACTATACTCATATAATAAATTAATATAGTTTCTGTGGAAGTTTCTCTAACCGACAACCAGCACTATTAGCATAAGTGGTGATACAGTGCCTTGCCCATGCTGCTAAAATTGTCCTATACTTCCATATAGAATGCCTTAACTAAGTGGATCTACTAGTCTATGCGAAAAAGTACTTAAGGAGTCATCTAAAAAGTATGATCCTTTACTACCCGTGATGGCTACATGGTTTATGGAGACGTGAGTTAGCTGAACTCAAACTCATCCCCATATCGGTGCTCAATACTACTGCCAAAATATACTTGGCTCAAATGTTTGTAAAAATAAAACTCTTTCTTTGTTTGAGATAATTACTCACAAAATTAGCTTAAAAAGCTCTCTTGGAAATCTAAGTTTCCTTTCTTGCTCAAATGTGAAAATATTTTAACTCTTGGGAATACTTAGTTCCCGTATAATCTTTGAAGAATTAACTTTACTCTTACTCTTCACTGAAAACTAGCTCAAAGGGTCTTTTGGAAATCAAGGTTTCCTTTCTTCTTTAAATGTGAAAATATTTACTCTTTGGGAATACATAGTCCCGATATACTCTTTTGAAGAAATGAACTTCAAACTTTACTCTTTACTCAACTCAAAACTCAAGTCTTAAAACAAAGTTAAAACATTTGTACAAGACTTTGGAAAACTTTATGAACTTCTCTTAACTTGACTATTGACTTCTCTTGATTTGACTCTTAACTTCTCTTGACTTGACTCTTTACTTTCCTTGAAATGAATTATGGATTCAACGATTGTGATTTGTGATAGGAAAGATCTCATGATGTTTAGGAATGATTTTAGATAGCTAAACATGAGAAATGATCAAGAAATCACTGTGTGGAAACTAGTCCGCGACGCGGAGATGTAGTTAAATTTTTGGTCGCAAAAATAACTTTTGAGGCAGAACTGTCCATGACCGCTCAACGACGCGAGGTTGAATTATGCAAAATTGGGGGGCAGGTCTGCGACGCGGCTCGAGGCACCATATTTGGCCGACTTTTTCCTTCTTCATTTTCCATCCCCAATTCACCTAAATTCGATTTTTTTCTCCATATCTCTTTAGCTTCAGGTACCCACAACATACACACAAGAATCTAACTCAACAACTCTAATAATCGACTCTACAATTTTAAGAAACTCCTCAATCTCATCCCAATTCAAGAACGAAAGTAACTTCAAGAACACACATAAAAAACATTCAAATTTTCAAATTTTTAGGACGAATTCACGTTGAATTTACCATGATTGGCACGTCGGTGAAGGAACCCAATGTTGTGTGAACTCACATACCTCGTGGGGATCAGCGCTTGACGAAATCCACTAGCCTAGCTTCAAGAACTTGACGATTCCTTGTTCATTTTCCTCTTTTCTCCTCTTCTTTTCTCTTCTCTCAAAACCCTAACTTGTAAACTGAATCCAATCAGTTTAGACCCCAACTTAATTACCAAAAAAGAAATTCATTAATTGGGTGGTGAAAAGACCATAATGCCCTTCTAAAACCTAGATTAGTCTTTCCTTAATCAAACAACCCAACTTCAAATGAGCATATCTCACTCATACGAACTCGGAATGGCGCAAACTCAGCGGCGTTGGAAAGATTATTCCAAGATCTTTCCTATGATGTCTGAAAACACACCTAACTCATAATGAGCTAGGAGTTATGGTAGTTTCAAGTTGACAAGAAACTCAGACTTAACTTAACTTAACCAATTTTCCAATTTTTTTAATTATTTTCAAAAATCACTCTTTATAGTTCTTTCAATTTGCGAGATATTACAATATCTCCCCCTTGGGAACATTAATCCTCGAATGAGATTACTCTTAGTAGCCTGAGGGTGTAGCATCTAACACCCAACTCAAACACCCTACAAGCAATGCATATACAACATGCCTACTTATAAATAAATACCAAGAAAAGGATTAGTACCTTAATTTGGAAGTTCTCCTGATTCGTAGAGATATGGATATCTCTTCTTCATGTCCTCCTCAGCTTCCCAAGTAGCTTTCTCATCAAACTGATTCCTCCAACAAACTTTGACTGATGCTACATCATTTGTTCTCAACTTGCGAACTTGGCGATCTAGAATCTGAACATGAATCTCCTCATAAGACAAGCTATCCTTGATCCCAATATCTTCAGTTGGTATGATCAATGAAGGATCACCCATGCACTTTTTCAACATGGAGATGTGAAAACCCAGATGAACCACGGCTAACACTTGTGGTAGTTCCAACTCATAAGCTACATTACCTACCCTTTTGGATATTCTGTAAGGGCCAATATACCGGGGACTAAGCTTCCCCTTCTTACTAAATCTCATAACACCCTTCATGGGTGAAACTTTCAAGTATACCCAATCATCTACTTCAAATCTAACTCGCTTCTCATAACATCAGTGTAGGATTTCTGACGACTCTGCGTTGTTTTCAACCTCTCTTGAATCACTTTCACCTTTTCCATAGCTTGATGAACTAAATTTGGTCCTATCAACCCAGCTTCACAAACCTCAAACCATCCAATAGGAGATCTGCATCTTCTCCCATAAGGAGCCATCTGGATGCTAGAGTGGTAACTATTTTTGTAAGCAAGCTCAATGGGAGGAACGTGATCATCCCAATTACCCGTGAAATCAATCACACAATCTACCTTGATACGTTAACACCATCTCCCCCTTGTTCAAAAGCCATTACTTTTTGCTTATGAACATTTGCCTTTAATTTAAGAAAATAGGATATTGGTCTTGCTTCTCTTTTACTTGTGACACTAATGATGATTCAGCCCCATTCATCACCACTAATCCTCCCTCTATGGAATCTATTACTCGAACTCCTAGCCGTGCAAGTCTATGCACCTCTTTCGCTAACTCTTTCTTGTCTTCCTCAAAATGGGCAGTACTACCCATAGATAATCTACTCAAGCCATCATCAACAACATTAGCCTTACATGGATGATAAAGAATAATCATGTCATAATCCTTGAGTAATTCTAACCACCTCATTTATCTGAGATTAATCTCTTTCTGAGTAAACACATACTTAAGGCTCTTGTGATCGGTGAACACATCCACATGAACACCATAAATATAATGGTGCCATATTCTTAAAGCAAATACTACGGCAGCCAATTATGGATCATGGGTTGGGTAATTTTTCTCATGAACTTTCAACTATCCGGAGGCATAAGCATTAACCATGTCATTCTGCATTAACACACAACACAATATACGACAAAGCCTTTCGTGCCTTCTAGTAAGGTCAATACTGGGGCAGTAGTCAACCTCTTTTTCAATTCCTCAATGTTTTTCTCAGAAGCTTCAGACCATTGAAACTTCAATGTCTTCTTAGTTAACTTGGTCAAAGGAGATGAAATAGATGAGAACCCATCTACGAACCTTCTATAATAGCCAGCCGAACCTAAGAAACTCCTAATGTCAGTTGGAGATATGGGTCTAGGCCAATTCTACACATCCTCTATTTTTTTAGTGTCAACTCTAATTCCATCACCGGAAATAATATGGCCTAAGAATACCACAGAATCAAACCAAGACTCACATTTAGAGAACTTAGCTTATAACCCCTTATCCTTTAGATTTTGGAGAACTACTCTGAGATGACTAGCATGATCTTCCTCATTCCTCAAATAGATTAGTATGTCATCAATGAACACGATAACAAACACATCTAAATAAGGCGTGAATACTTTATTCATAAGATCCATGTATGATGCAGGTGCATTGGTCAAACCAAATGACATGACCAAAAACTCATAATGACCGTAACTGGTCCTGAAAGTTGTCTTTGGAATATCACATTCCCTTACTCTTAATTGATAATAGCCTAATCTGAGACCTAGCTTAGAAAAACAAGTAGCATAGTGAAGTTGATCGAGGATATCATCAATTCTCGGATGAGGATACTTATTATTTATGGTAACCATGTTCAACTGAAGGTAATCTATACACATCCTAAGGGAACCATCCTTCTCTCTCACAATTAAGACCGCAGCGCCCCAAGGTGAGATACTAGGTTGAATGATACCTTTCTCTAAAAGATCTTTCAACTGCTCTTTAAGCCCTTTCAACTCTGTCGATGCCATTCTATATGGCAGAATAGATATAGGATGAGTATCTGGAAGAATGTCTATATCAAAGTCTATTTCTCTCTAAGAAGGGACTCCGAGATGATCTTCAGGAAAGACTTCTGGAAACTCTCTTACTATTGAAACTGACTGAATAAAAGGTATCTCAACACTAGAGGCATTAACTTGGACTAAGTGATAGACACACCCCTTGGAAACTAACTTTCTCACCTTAAGGTAGGAAATAAAATGACTCTTAAGCACTGTTTAAGTACTCTTCAACTCTATAATTGGTTCACTGGAGGTTGGAACTTGACTACTCGAGTTTTACTATCTACTGATACATAACAGCATGAAGCGAGTCCATACCTAGAATGACATCAAAATCTACCATGTCTAACTCAACTAAATCTGCCATGGTACTCTTGTGATAGACGAAAATGGAACAATCACGATAGACTCTTTCTGCTATAATCAACTCACCATCAGGTGTAGGAACATTGAAGGGCTCAAGAAGTTTCTCAGGAAGAACATCAAAATTGAAGACTCGGATTATACCAGTGACAACATCTGGGGAATCCTCTTTCTCTTGGCGACTAGTGGTAGCATAAAGACGGTATCCTCCTCCACCTGCCCCTGAAATAGCTCATCTAGATGCAGTTCTGTCTGGTGGAGAAATTGAAGAAGATTGGGCTCTATTGCCCCCATTAGCATTACTCTGCTTGTTTTTAGGGTACTCTCTCATAAAATGACCATTTTGGCGACACTTGATGCAACTAGTGGAGCCATCACGACACACCCTGAGTGGCTCCTACTATACTTAGCACATGCAGGAGTCTTAGTACCCCCTTGTGCCTTACTACCTTACGAATGCGCATGTCTAGCCCTAAAGTTCTGGGAATTCTGACAATTGTACTCACATTTGTTCCTTGGTGCAGATGCACTAGCAGATGATGAACCAGATCCTTTCTGCTTATGTTGGAAAGAAGACCGGTTCATATTACTCTTTTGCTGCACGGATTCATTCCCTGATGCCTTAGCCCTCTTATTCTTAAACCCTTCTCTATCCTTTAGCTTGTCTTGCTCAACTTGTTGCACATTGACATCATCCTTGATATGCTCATGTCACCTATTAGAATGGCTGCCTTACTTTCCTTATCTGACAGACGAGGCAACCCAAAACCCAATAAACACATCATGCTCCTCATGTCGGCAACCATCTATTTTTTTCTCTTCACTTACGGTGAGAGAAACGCCTCATGAAAGCACCCTCAAAATAGTCCAACTCACAATTGGTAACGCGCAAGCAATAGTTAGAAAGAAACTTTTTAGAGATAAAACTCTAAACACGAAATGAGTATGAAAGGAGTGAAGGAATTTCCTAAATATTACAGCCTCCTAACTATAGATGTGGCACGCTTCAGACCTATAACTAGGACTCTACAGACACGGATTCATAGACTCCCTAGGACTCTTGAACTTTGTGCTTTGATACCAAGTTTGTCACGCCCCGAGCCTACACCCTGGGCTGGACTGGCACTAAAGAACCATTGTTGACCCGAAGTGAACCCTTAGCCTGGCTTACTTACTCAGCGGAAGACTTTACTCAAGATTAATATACTTTAAAAGAAAACCTAAACTACTCAATAAATAACTTAGAATGTAATAAATAACATTCACTGCCAAAGTGGCTACTCAAGTCTCAGCTTAATTGAAAAGGGAAAGTAAAGACTCATGAACTAACATCACTAACTCTGTCTATGAAGCCTCTAAACAACTGAGATGGATGTCGGGACAAGAACCACAATATACTAATGAACTAAAATACTAAAAGCAATAAAAACGATTCTTCAGAAAGCTAAGAGGCTAACCGACTGACTCTGAGTGTTGATCAACGAGGCATAGGATGCTAATCCTGATTACCTGCGTCAGCATCATAATAAGATGCAGGCAACTGGCATCAGTACATTTAATGTACGAGTATGCGAGTTAGAATTCTAAACATAACTTAAGCTTGAAAAGAATCTGAAAGAAACGCATACCTTAGCTTTACTCAAATCATGAATTACTTAACTCAATATAAAGCAATAAACACATGCAATATATAGAAAGCCTTTAAAACAGTAGAAAATAACTTAGTTTGTTATAGAAAATGCAATAGCAAATTCAATTTTACTCATATAATAAAGTAATATAGTTTCTGTGGGAGTTTGATTAATCGACAACCACCACTATGAGCCTAAGTGGTGTTATATCATCTTCCCCACGCTGTTGGAACTGTCCTATACTTTGTCGTCATATAGAACGCTTTAACTAAGTGGATCCACTAGTCTATGCTAAAAAGCACTTAAGGAGTCATATAAAAAGTATGATCCTTTACTACCCATGATGGCTACATGGTTTATGGAGACGTGAGTTATTTGAACTCAAACTTGTCCCCATATTGGTGCTCAATACTAGTCCCAAAATATACTTAGCTCATATGTTTGTAAAAACTAAACTCTTTCTTTGGGTTGAGATAATTAATCAAAAACTTAGCTTAAAAGCTCTCTTGAAAATCTCAGTTTCCTTTCTTGCTCAAATGTGAAAACATTTTAACTCATGGGAATACTTAGTTCCCGTATAATCTTTGAAGAATGAACTTTACTCTTACATTTTACTGAAAACTAGCTCAACGACTTTCTTGGAAATCAAGGTTTCCTTTCTTCTTTAAATGTGAAAACATTTACTCTTTGGGAATACATAGTCCCGATATACTCTTTTGAAGAAATGAACTTCAAACTGTACTCTTTACTCAACTCAAAACTCAAGTCTTAAAACAAAGTTAAAACATGTGTAAAAGACTTTTAGAAAACTTTATGAACTTCTCTTAACTTGACTCTTGACTTCTCTTGACTTGACTCTTAACTTTCCTTGAATTGAATTATGGATTCAAGGATTGCGATTTGTGATAGGAAAGATCTAGTGATGTTTAGGGATGCTTTTAGATAGCTAAACATGAGAAATAATCAAGAAATCACTGCCTGGTAACTAGTTCGCGACGCAGAGATGTATTTAAATTTTTGGTCGCAAAAATACTTTTTGAGGCAGAACGGTCCGTGACCGCTCCAAGACGTGAGGATGAATTTTACGAAACTGAGGAGCAGGTCCGCGACGCTACTTGGGGCACTATATTTGCCGACTTTTTCCTTCTTCATTTTCCAGCTCCAATTCGCCTAAATTTGATTATTTTTCTCCATATCTCTTTAGCTTCAGGTACCCACAACATATACACAAGAATCTAACTCAACAACTCTAATAGTCAACTCTACAATCTCAAGAAACTCCTCAATTTCATCCCAATTCAAGAACGAAAGTAAATTCAAGAACACACATCTAGAACATTCAAACTTTCAACTTTTTAGGATTAATTAACGATGAATTAAACATGTTTGGCGGGTGGGTGAAGGAACCTAACGTTGTGTGAACTCACGTACCTCATAGGGATCATCCCTTGACGAAATCCATGAGCGTAGCTTTAAGAATTTGACAATTCCTTGCTCCTTTTCCTCTTTCCTCCTCTTCTATTTTCTTCTCTCAAAACCCTAACTTGTTTCTCGAAAGCGTAAAATGAATCCAATCAGTTTAGACCCCAACTTAATTACCAAAAACGAAATTAATTAAATGGGTGGTGAAAAGACCATAATGCCCTTCTAAAACCCGGATTAGACTTCCCTTAATTGAACAACCCAACTTCAAATGGGCATATCTCACTCATATGAACTCGGAATCGCATAAAATCGGTGGCGTTGGAAAGATTATTCCAAGATCTTTCCTACGATATCTGGAAACACACCAAACTCATCATGAGCTAGGAGTTATGATCATTTGAAGTTGACCGAAAACTCAAACGTATATGTCTATTTTTCCCATTGAAAAAATTATATTTTGTTGTAGCTATCTCTTCTTGGCAATCACAATGTATAAATACAGAAGGTATAGGTTTTATTCTAATTGGAATACCTGCTAAGAAGTTTCTCTACCTCTTTAACAACCAACTCTAATGCAACAAATTCAGATTCCATAGTTGATCTACCAATTATTGTCTATTTGCCTAATTTCTATGTTATGGCACCACTAAGGAATTTTGTCTCATGTGAATCTGAGATACAATTAGAATCATTGTATCCTTCCAATACAGCAAGAAATTTATTGTATTTAATATCATAATTCATGGTACCTCTGAAATATGTCTTATCAATGCATTCCAATGATGATTATTAGGATTATGAGTATATCTACTTAATCTACACACATCATAAGCTATATCAAGTCTAGTAAAATTCATCAAATACATTAGACTACCAATCATCTGAGCATATTTATATTGCGAAATAGCTTCTCCAAGATTCTTTTTCAAATGACTATTAGCATCAAAAGGAGTGCTCACAGGTACCACATCAAAAATATTTAACTTTTAAAGAAATTTTTCCCCATAATGTCCTTGAGTTAAAATAAAATCATAATTATTTCTAATTATTTTCATACCCAAAATAACACTTGCTTCTCCCATGTCTTTCATATCAAAATTAGAAGACAAAATAGTTTGTCTTATGAATGATATCAAGACTAGAACTAAAAATAAGCATATGACCCACATAAAGAAATATAATTAGACAATGACCATCAACTAGTTTTGTAGAGACAGATCTATCTACTTCAATAGATGTAAAGTCATTACTAAACAAAACTTGATCAAATTTCTCATTCCATTGTTTGGGATCTTGACCTTATTACTTCTTCAAATCACATCACTATTGATTACAAGAAATCTATATGCAACACTATTATTAGCATAGCCAATAAACATACAATTAGAAATTTTAGACCAAAATTTCCTTTTCTTAGGGTTTGGCAACATAACCTTGGCGAGGCACCCCCAAACTTTGAAGTGTTTCAAATTAGGGGGATAGCCTTTCCATAATTTATAAGGGATTTATCCAATTTTCTTGAATGGATTCCTATTTTGTAAATGACAATTATATAAAATAGCCTCACCCCAAAGATTATCAGATGCACAAGTAAACAAGCATACAATTCATTATTTCTTTTAAATTCTTATTTTTCCTTTCAGCTACTCCATTCAATTCGGGTGAGTATGGAGGAGTAACTTCATGAAAAATTCCTTGTTTTCACAAAAATCATTAACCAAAATATATTCGTCACCTCTATCAGATCTTACTCTTTTAATCTTCTTATTCAACTCATTTTCTAGTTTTGATTTATATAGTAAAAACATTTCAAAATCCTCATCTTTATTTCTCAACAAATATCCTCTTATATATATAGAAAAATATCGATAAATGTGACATAATATCTTTTACCACCTCTAGTCATAGTTTGTTTGATATCTCCCAAATCAGTATGCACTAAATCCAATAAATTGGTTTTCTAAAAGCACAAGCATGGAACATTTTAAATTATTTAGCCTCAGCAAAAATTTCAAAATTATCAATATTTGTAAAGTTAACTTTATCAATAAGTCCTTCCAAATACATTTTCTTAATATAAGATAAACTAACATGTCCCGGTCTAGCATGCCATAATTCAAAACAATCAATCAAATAAGCAGAAATACTAGTATCTTCATTTATAACATTTAGTATAAACCAACCACGGTTACAACAATCTTTTTCCACAAAAACACTACTTTTTCTTAAAATAACTTTATTAGATTCAAATAAAATCTTCACTCCTTTTCCTAATAAACCCACAGAGATCAAATTGGCTCGAATATTAGGAATATGCAACACTTCAATTATGACTAAAGATTTTCCAGATGTGAGTTTGAGAGGAACTTTACCTTTGCCAAGAACTTTAGTGGTTCTTGAATCACCAAGATATACAAGTTCTTCTCCTTTATTGACTTGAGTGTAAGACACAAAATTAATTTTATTTGCACAAATATGTGTAGCAGCACCATAATCTATCACCCATACACTCACATAGGCCATAATATTTACTTGGGAGACGACCGCAACAAAAATATCCTCTGTTTTTTCCAAATTGATTTTTGGCTTAACCAGATTGTCGATTTTCCCAATTCTTTTCAAAAAGGTTTTATAAAAAGTTTCCGGCTTGTAACCAAGTTTCTTTTCATCAAAAAATAGATATAATAGTAGTAACATACCTTATCAACGTAATTCCAAAGGTTAAGATTTGGTGAAAACGATTATAGTTGAAACTACAATATGAATATAACAACCATTACCAAATCTTTTATCGGACAGCCAAGACATGTAGTCTATGCAATCAATGTATGTCCATATAATCATGTCACTAATCTTATACATTGCAGATTTTATGTGATACGTGACAACAATAAAAGAAGTATCCTTAAGATTATTGGAAATCTTATTGAACAATCACGGATTTTTGATAGTTTGAGGTGTGTAAGTCACTGTCTTTAAGGATATTTCACCGGTGTGGTGTATCCCCAGGATTCAACTAGCTCTTCTAGAACTAAATAAGAACAGGAAAAGCAAAGTTTTCATAACTAAAAAACCAGCACAAAAAGAGAGGAATGAAGCAATTGTTGATATGTTTTTCTCACTTGCACCTGCAGAGGCCAAGAATGGCATATATATGCCAATGGAAAAGAAAATTAAAATTGCCATAGGATAAATGTCATCAAAACAATAATATCCAATTAAAGAAGAATTGGAAAGTTAGAAGCAATGACATCATAATTGAACGTTGGAGGCAACAACATCATATTTGAACGTTGGAGGCAACGGTAACATATTGGAACGTTGAACAACAAATAGTTTTGAAAAAATTTAATATATCTTGTTGAGATTACTTATTTTATAATAATTGTTTTTTCTAACATATGATACTATATATAAATATGTACATATAAGAAGAAAACCTAAAACTTAAAGTAAACACAAGTCCAATGAATCCTTACTTAAGAAAAAACTCAAACTTTGGATATGATGAGATCGCTTGCATCCTCTCAAAACTCCCAGTTGAATCTCTTCAACATTTTAAGATTGTGCATAAATCATGGTGTTCAATCATCAATGACCCCAATTTCATCAAGATGCAAATTGAAGAATCATCCTCCAATGTTAATTTTCAAAAAATACTCTTAATTTCATTGAAAATAATTCCATCTCCTAGTTTGGATGAGGATATGTTAGATTTCAACATCAGTTCGATAAGTGCATCATCAATGAGCATGAATTCTCAAGTTGTTCTTCTCCAACCACCAAACTTTCATATGTCCCAAGATGTTTCATATCCATTGGTGAGTTCTTGTAACGGTTTGTTATGTATGGTGTATAGCTTCAAAATATTTATATGGAATCCAGCTATTCGAAAATATAAAATTGTTAAAAAGCTTAATCCTTTGAAACGTGTTAAACATTATGAATCAACGCTTTATGGTTTTGCATATGATTCTGTTAGCGATGATTATAAGATAATTGCTACATTTGTGTTTAATGCAAAGGATAGTTGTCATATTGTTGGAATATATTCTATGAAGAATCAGTCTTGGAAAAAGATTGACACTATTCAGGCTGGCTATCGCTTGTTTGACCAAAATGCAGTTACATTCGATGGTACGGTTAACATAATGGCGGCTAGATCACTCGAAGGAAATGGTGGTAGTGACTTTAATGAGATTTTCATTATTTCTTTCATCGTGGCTGATGAGAAATTTGTTGTAACACCCGTTCCATCCCAATATTGTGGGATTCAAATGAAGATGTCAAATTTTTCTAATCGTCTCTATCTTTATGGGTTTGTTGAGATGGATTTCTTAGTTTGTTCGCGAGAGAAAGATGGGGAATGGTGGACATGGACAAGTGTCATAAAGATTCCTACATTAGGCTCATTGATTGGCCTTGGGAATCACAATTTCTACCTAGATGATATTATTTTCTTGAAAGAAAATGAAAATATCTTGTGAAGGAAAACGGATGGTGGTTTTCTAGAATATGATGTGCGGAAAAAAAAGGTAAATGAGTTTATCTTGAATCAAATTTCGCCTACTACAGATTTATACATCTTGTTCACAGAAAGGTAGCTTCCTTGAGAATTCTGTGGGACTAGAAGTTTGTGGAAAGTTTAGCTTCCTTGAAAATTTATTGGAGCTAGCAAATTTTATTTTTAAATTGTGTCTTGTTGTATTTCTTTATATGTTTTATGTGTGACTAATGATGAGACTTTTATTGTCTCTGATGCTTAGATTGTTTTAAAATGGATGGTGGTTTTCTAGAATATGATGTGCGGAAAAAAAGGTAAATGAGTTTATCTTGAATCAAATTTCGCCTGCTACAGATATATACATCTTGTTCACAGAAAGGTAGCTTCCTTGAGAATTCTGTGGGACTAGAAGTTTGTGGAAAGCTTAGCTTCCTTGAAAATTTATTGGAGCTAGCAAATTTTATTTTTAAATTGTGTCTTGTTGTATTTCTTTATATGTTTTTTGTGTGACTAATGATGAGACTTTTATTATCTCTGATGCTTAGATTGTTTTAAAGAAGTTAGTAGCTTTCATGATTGTTTGTTAAAGTTGTTATATATTTGACATTAGTTCCTTCCATTTTTTGAATGGTTAAGTTATATTTTTTGGAAAATATGATGTTTTCTTGAAATAATCTGATTTTACATGTCAGTTCTATACTGCTATTCCTAGAAGTATACATTAAAATATTTTTAACACTGTACAGATCTAGATTGTTAACATTTCAACAACTTCATAACGCTGATCTGCAGCCTAATTTCTTACGAATCCATTTTACGAGTCATAAACCAATCTACGGTTTGTCCTGTCAACTCGTAAATTGACGCATTTCTATATTAGTAACAATTTCTTTTTAAAATGTAAATTTTACTCTTATGAAATGATTTATAGCCACACAAGTATTTATATTTATTTTAAATCATAAATTTTGAAAAAAATTCTTTCTTTTTCTTATGTTTCAAGTAAAATCAAACTATATTACATAAATTAAGACAAATGAATGAAGATTTTGTCTCAAACTAAATAATAAATATATTTTGTAGTAGGTAATGCGCAACCCAACCCAATAAATAATATCAACATTGATTGACATTGTTCAACGACAATCGTTATATATAGGGGTGTCAAAAATGAGCCCAATTATAGGTAACCCACTCAACCCACCCAAAATTTTATGTGTTGGGCTCAAGATAATTTGAATATGTAACTTACATAAATCTCATAGTGTAAAGAGTAAATTACATCTTATCTCTACTCGTTTTTTAATTATAATAATCCCTTAATTTCTAAACTTTCCGGATATATAGGTCACTATTCAGATACATTAATGATAATACATAATGTATCCAGATATTACACTTAAAAAGGAAGAGAAATAGAAAATCCAATTAAATACCCATAAATTACGCTTACATGTTTCTTCTTACTGTCAATCAGTCAGTCGCAATTCCTAACAGCATCAACACATTCAAAATTCAAATTTCTTCTCCATCAACAAAACACAGTGACATATGTAATAGGGGTGGGCTGGGAACACAGTGTCATGCCCCGAGCCTACACCCTAGGCGTGGCTGGCACTCGAGAACCATTATTGGCCCTAAGTGAACCCTTGTCCTTGCTCAACTCTCAGAGAAAGACTTACTCAACATAAGATGAACTCAAATATAAACTTTAACTCAATATATCAAAATAATAAATTCAGAATAGTTTAAGGAAACATTCAAACTGGCCTCAAGGGAAACTCAAGTCTAGAACATAACAACTAAAAAGGAAAAGACTCAAAAACTACTACTGTCTATCTATCTATGAAACCTAAAATACTATGAGGGATGTCAGGACAAGACCCCCGATCATCCTAACAAACTGAAATAGATCAAGATAAATAAGGGATCCTCCGAAATCAACGAGGCTCACCAAACAACTCTGGAACACGACTGGATCAACGAAGCGCTGGTTGATGGTCCTGGTTACATGTATCTACATCATGAAACGATGAAGGCCAAATGGAATCAGTACATTGAATGTACGAGCATGTAAGGGGAATACTGAACATAACATAATAGCTTGAACTTGGAAAGAAGGAAATATATTCACCTCAACTCTACTCGACTCAACCTCAACTCATGGAAACTCAACTCAAAGTAGTAAAAAAACGATAACAAAGATGCATTTTATAAAAAGAATTTTTAAAATAGTAGATAACAACTCAATGTATTCAAAAATAAAAGAATAACTTAGTTCGTATGTAAAAATACAAACTAACTCTATTTGGGAGATTCTCTAACTGACAACCATCACTATGAGTTCTGTGATGATATAAGGTCTCGCCCACGCTGCTAGAACTGTCCTATACCGTGGCTAGGTATAGAACTCCTCAACTAAGTGGATCCATTAAGCTATGCTTAAAAGGCAATAAGGAATCATCTAAAAAGTATGACCCTTTCTACCCACGTTGGCTACATGGTTTATGGGGGCTGTGAGTTGTTTGAACTCTCCCTCATGTCGGTGCTCAATACTACTCCCAAAATATAACTTAGCTCATATGTTTTAAAAAAAATATTTCCTCATTCTCAACGTTGAGATTATTCCTTAACAGATTTCTTGTAAAAGAGATAGTAATCAAAACTCCTCATGTACTACTTTGGAAATCGGTGTTTTACCTCATTTTAAATTTAAAACCATGTACTCTTCAGAATACTTAGTTCCCATATATTCATTTTGAAAAATGAAACTCAACTCTCCTCATCCTCAAACTCAAGTACTCAAGTTTTAAAACAAGTTTTAAAAGATTATAAAAGACTTCTCAAATTGAGTCGAAAGAACTCTCAAGACTTGACTCTTAACACTACCTTGAATTTGAATTATGAATTCAAGGGTTATGATTTGCGTTGTGAATGATTTCTTGATGTTTAGATGTAGTTTAGAGTAGTTAGAATCAATAGGAAGTAAAGCTACACATTAAAAGGAATTAGATGGAGCAAACAATTAAAAATGGGTGGGGGCAAGCGACCTTAGCGCACTGCGGGCTTGGGGCACCAGCCCCTGAACTTCAGAGACACTAATTGGCGCACTGTTGGGGCACCGCCCCAGCCCCTCTGGCGCATCTGGGTGCGCCACCCCAACCCTCTTTTGAGTCTGAGATTTTGACTCATTTAGGGCTTGTTTTTCATCATATTAGTGTCCTTGATGCCTATTTTGTGCTATAAACTAATGTTTAAATGTTAATTTGCAGATATAAAGGTAAAAGAACAAGGCAAGGACATTACCAGGGAAAACGGAGTAAAAAGGAGCGAAAAATATGAAAAAGGATTAAGATAGTGAAAGCTTATAATCCCCAAAGCCACTCGGCGAGTCGCCGAGTGGCACTTCAGCTCGCCAAATGTTCCAGCGTGCCAGTCTTGGGGAGAAGCCAACTTGGAGATGGAATTGGACTTTCGGCGAACTGTCGAATGGATCGGCGACAAAAAATTGGATCGCCTAAAGTTATAGGGCCTGAAGGTTAAAGAGCCAAGACAAAATGGTGATGGAGAGGAACAATAGGCACATTGCCGACCTGGTTGGCGATGCTCGATTAACTCCGCCAAGTAACCCCAAAGGCAAAAATCTGGAAGAGTATAAATTGATTTTTAAACAGAGATTTAAGAGACCCATCCAATGTTAGACTCTGAGTTTAGACTGAAACATTGTTCTTCTTAGTTTTTGATAGTTTTCTAGGAGATTTCAAGTTGGATTTTCGATTTTAAGCATTTTGGACCATTGTAAAGACGTGCAATGCATTGCCCAGCTTATGGATAACATAGTTTGTAATAATTTTCTACTTTTTATGATGTGTGGCTAAAACCCCCATTCTTGAGGGTGTGATTTATGTGATTAATTGTATTAATTAGCTTATGGGTGTTAGTGATTGGTGAATTAAATTGTTGTTTTGAAGTGGATTCGATTGATAATTGAGTTTTCACCTATGAATTGTAATTGCAAATGCAGTTCTAGGCTATTGTTCTGTAACACCCCAAATTTTTTTTGAACTAAGACTCAAATCATTCTTCGTAGTGAGTAAGATTTTACGGAGGAATTTAAAAGTTTCCTAAGATTTAGGTTCGCTAGATGTAGCACGTTGAGTTCCAAAAAGAACTAAAATAATTCGTTCAAGTCATTCATAGGTTCTTCTAAATTTGGGGTCAACTTCTAATGACCATAACTTTTAGCATAGAATGATTTAGGAGACCCATAAGATATCAAATGAAATATCTTTGAGTCCTCTTTCCAACGCCACGGAGTTTGCCAATTTTTGAGCTCATATGAGGGAGATATTCTCATTTTAAGTCGGGTTGTACAAATAAGGAAAGTTACCCAAAAATATGAAGGGTATTTTGCTTTTTTCCTTACCCAATAAGCTTAAAATGAATTTTAGTAATATTTTGGAGACAAATCTGATTTGGGTCAGTTTTCATAAATCCAAATACACTTAGGATTTTAGAAGAGAGTTCATTCAAGTCATTCCTAAGTTCTTTTAAGTTTTGGGTCAACTTCAAACGACCATAAATTTCATCACAGGATGAGTTAGGAAACCCATTAGATATCAAATGAAAGGTCTTGGAATTCTATTTTCAACACCGCTGAGTTTGCTAATTTTCGAGCTCGTATGAGAGAGATATGCCCTTTTGAAGTCAAGCTGTCCATTTGAGGAAAGTTACTCGAAATTAGGAGGGGTATTTTAGTCTTTTCCTTACCCCCACTTATTCTAAACACGAATTTCACCCAATTAAGGGTCTAAACTGATTAGAATCAGTTTCATTCATCCCCAAAGCATTTAGGTTTTTAGAGAGACGATTCAAGATGAGGAAAAAAATCAAAGTAGACTTCATTCAAGATTCTTTCAATCTTTTTCAAGATTCTTCATCAAGGTAAGTCTTTCTCCAAGAACTCCTTCTTTCCAACTAAAATTCCTCCATACAATTATGAATCACTAATGAAAATCATATTTCTTGGTCATAGAGATTTCAAGAAAATAATTCAAGAATATCAAGAAACGTTTTTTTGATTGTTTACCTTCAATTTCTTCTTCAAGATTCTTCATGAATCATGAACCTTATTATTTGAGGTATCTAAGGCTATCATAGTGTTGGACTAGTTCGTCCTCACGCCGTACATCTACTTTCAAATCAGTAAAAGTGAAATCTAGGATTCTTTCCCAAGATTTGAGTACTCTTGAGATAAGTTGATTTTGAGATCTTGAGTTCATGTTTATTTTAAAAATTATATTCCTAATTATTGAGTTTCTATATTGTTATTGAGATCCTTGAGTTGATTTCTTCAAGTCTATATTTCAGAATGAACCCTATTTTGAGTTATAAATTTTGAAAGCTTTTTAAAGCCAATACTTGAGTTCTTTAACTTATTTTTGACAAAGTAAAGATGAGTTTTGAGAAAAGAGTTTCAAAAACATGATTAGTATGACAATAGAGTATGTCATCAATGTATGAGTTGTATGGTATCTAGATATACCATCAATGTTTATGCAGTATGACTTCCCGAGTTTAAATTATGAGTTTGATATGTTTTTGAGAAAGATTTTTCAAGTATAAATTGAGTAAGAATATAAAGGGACTATATATTCCCAAAGGTATCAATTTTTACATTGATAAAAGAGAAACTGAGATTTCTAAATGAGTTATGAGTTCAAAAGATATTTCAAGAGCAGTTACCTCTTTTAAGAGGGTAGTTTGAGCAATTATCTCAAACCAGAGGAAGAGATATGTTTTTCAACATATAAGTATATATTATTGGGAGTAGTATTGAGCACCGAAATAGGGATGAGTTCAAATAACTCACATACCTGATAAACCATACAGGATCATACCTTTTTGATGACTCCTAAGTGCCTTCGGTAGAGCTTAATGGATCCACTTAGTAGTTGGTTTTATACCCTGGCAAAGTATATGATAGTTCTGGCAGCGTGGGCTAGATGTTGTATCATCACATAACTCATAGCGATGGTTGCCGGTTAGAGCATGTCCCACAGAATTATATTGTAATTTTATATACAAATGTAGTTATTATTGTATTTTTCAATACATTGAGTTGCTATCTACTATTTTTAAAAGTTTTCCATCTATTGCATCATTTATTATTGCTTTATCAAGAGATGAGTATCCAGAGTTGTGTATCCTGCTATTGAGTTGAGCCATATTTTCTCTGAGTTGAGTTGAACTATGTTTCACTGAGTTGAATATCATGTTATTGAGTTTGAGCCCTAGTTTCTCTAAGTTCAGTTGAACTACGTTTCTTTTAGTTGAGTTAAGTTGAGTTGAGTGAGTTGTGAAGAGGTAAGTATGTTTGTTTTTTGTCAAGTTCAAGGTTACGTTTATGCTTTACAATTTCCCTTTCATGCTCATACATTCCATGTACAGAGCCATTTGTCCTGCTTTGTTTCATGATGCAGATACATGTATTCTAGATCATCAACATGCGTTTTGTTGAGGTCATGTGATATTCCAGTCAGCTTTTGTAAGCCATCTTATATTCCAGAGGACTTCACCTTTATCTTACAGTTAGTAGTTTTTAGATTTCGTGGGTCTTGTCCCGATATCCTTCTGTAATAGTAAAGGCTTCATAGTAAGACAGAGTTGAGGAGTTTCTGTATTTATTTTTATCTTTAGTATTGTACAGACTTTTAAAAAGGTTGAGTATTTGAGTTCAATGAAATTTAATTCAGTTTTTAAGTTTTTGTATGCTTGAGTTAGTCTTTCTCTTGTAGACAGCCAGGATGAGGGTTCGCTTGGGGACCAGTAATGTTTCTCAAGTGTCGGCCACATCTAGAGTGTAGGCTCGGATCGTGACAAACTTGGTATCAGAGCACAGAGTTCAAGTGTCATAGGGTGTCTATGAAGCCGTGTCAATAGGATCTTGTTTATGGTTGTGAGGGCCCCACTTCTATAAATGAGGGACTATAGACATTTAAGAAAAGTTTCCCTTATTTCATACTCTTAATCGTGCAATAGAGTTATGTCATAGAGACTTATTCTAACTCGTGCATTCTCATATCTATTCGACTACCTCTGATACTAGCTGTGGTTGAAAAGCAAACTTAGTTCTTTATCGATGAGTTGCTCTTAGAAAAACTCTTGAAGATGTCATGAGACTCCAAAGGGGCTTGAGAGAAGCCTATGAGTGAGTTAAGGGTTGAGTTTCAAAGGAATGCGCTCATGTTCATATGAATATGCATTCAAGCTAAAAGCGAGTTGTGCTCTCTTCCATAAGCCATATTTCTGCTGAGATCCTTATGAGGAAGTATGTTTAGATCTTGGGTAGTATTACCTCCTGAAAAGGTAGCATGAGTTACGAGACTATGAGCAGTAGTAGTGAAAGTTCCCAGAGTTAGAGGAAAGTGTGCAGAGGTTCAGTAATCAAAGGAAAGGAGATAGTGATGGGGCAGATATGTTATTGCATTCACTCACCTAATCAGTTATAAGTGATGAGTTCCTTTATGAGTGAAATAAGGAATAATAATGTTGTAGAGAGTTCTTGATAGAAGGAAGAGAAATAGTTACTAGACATGATAAGATATAGTATATTTTAACAAGAATAGAGTTGATACCGATGTGTCATCATATTAATGGAGACTAAATATATGTGTTGAATAGAAACACAAAGTATTCATGGAGTGATAGATCTAAGCTACGCTTATGATTTGTTTGAGAGGGTCATGATGTTCAGAAGGTTATAGAACTAATTAAGTAATGAGGTGTAATAAGTGGGGAAATAGTACTTGAGTTGTGAACAGGGGATGTAGACCAGTTTAGAGATGATGGAATAGGTGCATAGCTTTCAAGTGTCAGCTTTAGACCTAAAGGGGAGATGATAAGATGAGAAATCAAGTCAAGTGTTGAGAATAAGCTCAAAAGAGTATGGGAGATATCGTTTCAAAGATCTTTTAGTAGTGGAGAGATGTTAGAATGAGAAGATTAATGTTCTCATCGTGATAATGACGGTGTGATAATTCCACGTAAGGTTATAAATGAGGAGGATGAGGTTTTACTATGGGAAATGGTTAAATGAGATCCCTTAGTTGCTTTCGAGTAGTAATGCGAGAAATACTAGTTGGTATGGTAGGATGACGAGAGAATGAAAACTTCTTAAAGAGTTGGTTAGTAGGAGTCCATAAAGTGTTAGAATACTAAGCTTGAATGTGGTGTTGTTAAACATGAGGTAGTTCTTGATATGAGCCCAATGTTGATTAAATGAGGTGGTAAAGAGTAATGTTCTTGGGATGAGACTCCCCATAGAGAGGTATAGAACCTGAACCTTAGGATTTGGGTTAAGCTTGAATATAGTAAGAGTGTGTTGTTAGACTCAGGCCTTGGTAAGAGAAGTTATATACCCTTGTGGGAGCTATGAGTTGCAGTCAATGAGGTATCGTATTCCTATCCTTACTTCATGCCCAAACTCCCTTTGTTCAGATAAAGTAACCCCAGAGAGAGAGTGACTATGTTCACAACAACATCATTCTTGACTTAGGTGCTATAGAAGGTCCCCAACTCTTGGTGTGAATCAGCCTAGCCTGTGTTAGTAGGCAAGTTCATGAGTCAAAGAAGATAGTGAGAGTAACCCCGTTCCATACCTAGACAAGCCGTCATTCGAGGACGAATGATCCCAAGGGGGAGATAATGTAACACCCACGAAATTTTTTAAGCTAAGATTTAAACCATTCTTTGTAGTGAGTAAGATTTTACGAAGGAATTTAAAATTTTCTTATGTTTTAGGGTCATTAGATGTAGCACCTTGATCTCCAAAAAGAACTAAAGAGAATTCCTTCTAGTCATTCCTATCTTCTAAATTTGGGTCAACTTTAAACAACCATAACTTTTAGCACATGATGAGTTAGGAGACTCATAAGATATCAAATGAAATATCTCTGAGTCCTCTTTCCAAAGCCACCGAATTTGCTAATTTTTGAGATCGTATGAGCGGGATATACCCGTTTGATGTCGGGCTGTCCAAATAAGGAAAATTACCCAAAAATATAAAGGGTATTTTGATCTTTTCCTTACCCAATCAGCTTAAAATGTATTTTAGTAATATTTTGGAGACAAATCAAATGATAGGTCATGGAATGCTCTTTCCAATGCTGCTGGGTTTGCTAAGTTTTGAGCTCACATGAGGGAGATATGCTCTTTTGAAGTCAGACGGTCCATTTAATGAAAGTTATCCGAAATTAGGAGAGGTATTTTAGTCTTTTTCTTACCCCTCACTTATTCTATAAGCGAATTTCACCCAATTAAGGGTCTAAACTGATTAGAATCAGTTTCATTCATCCCTAAAGTGTTTAGGGTTTTAGAGAGAAGATTCAAGAGGAGAAAAAATCTAAGTAGACTCCATTCAGGATTCTTTCAATCCTTTTCAAGATTCTTCTTCAAGGTAAGTCTTTCTCCAACAACTCCTTCTTTCCAACTCAAATTCCTCCATACAATTATGAAGCACTAATGAAAATCATAATTCTTGGTCATACAGATTTCAAGAAACTAATTCAAGAATCTCAACAAACGTTTTCTTGATTGTTTACCTTCAAGCTAGGGTTTCAAGGATTCGAATCAAGTTCTTCTTCAAGATTATTCAAGACTCTTCAATTTCTTCAAGAACCTTGTTCATTGAGGTATGTAAGGCTATCATAGTGTTGGACTAGTTCGTCCTCACACCCTACATCTACTTTCAAATCAGTAAAAGAAAAATCTCATATTCTTTCCTATATTTAACTATTCTTGAGATAAATTGATTTTTTGAGTTCTTGAGTTCATGTTTATTTTAATTTTTTATTCGTAATTATTTAGTTTCTATCTTGTTATTGAGATTCTTGAGTTTATTTGTATATGTCTATATTTCAGCATGAGCCCTATTTTGAGTTATAAATTTTGAAAAGCTTTTTAAAGCCAACACTTAAGTTTATAAACTCAGTTTTGAGAAAAGAGTTTCTAAAATATGATTAGTATGACAATCAAGTATGTCATCAATGCATGAGCAGTATGGTATCTAGATATACCATCAATGTTTATGCAGTATGGCATCCCGACTCATCAATGATCATATTAAAATATGATTTTTATATGTTTTTGAGAAAAACATTTTAAGTATAAATTGACTAAGAGCATAAAGGGATTATGTATTCCTAGAGGTATCGATTTTTACATTGATAAAAGAGAAAGTGAGATTTTTAAATGAGTTATGGGTTCAAAAGATATTTCAAGAGCATTTACCTCTTCTAAGAGGGTAGTTTGAGCAATCATCTCAAACAAGAGGAAGAGTTATGTTTTTAAACATATCATCATGAATATATATTATTGGGAGTAGTATTGAGCCCCAATATGGAGATGAGTTCAGATAACTTACATTCCCCATAAGCAATGTATGCCAACATGGGTACGGGATTATACTTTTTAGATGACTCCTAAGTGCCTTCAGGTAGATCTTAGTGGATCCACTTAGTAGTAGGTTATATACCTTGGCAAAGTATAGGACAGTTCTAGTAGTGCGGGCTAGACGTTGTATCATCACATAGCTCATAGGGATGGTTGTCGATTAGAGAATCTCCCACAAAGTTATATTGTATTTTTATATACAAAGTGAGTTATTATTGTATTTTTCAACACATTGAGTTGATATCTATGGTTTTAAAAGCTTTCCATGTATTGCATCTTTTATTGTTGCTTTATCTAGAGTTGAGTATCCAAAGTTGTGTATCATGTTATTGAGTTAAGCCCTATTTTCTCTGAGTTGAGTTGAATTATGTTTCACTAAGTTGAATATCATGTTATTGAGTTGAGCCATATTTTATGTGAGTTGAGTTGAACTATGTTTCTCTTTTTGTGGTTTGAGATTATTACTCAAAATCTTTCTCTTAAAAGAGATGGTACTCAAACTGCTCAAAACTCTTTTGGAAATCTTAGTTTTCTCTAAACTTAAATATAAAAACATTTACTCTTGCGAATACTTAATTCCCATATATCATTTTAAAGAAAATGAATTCATCTCTACTCTTCCTCAACTCAGTACTCAAGTCTTTAAAACAAATTTTAAAATAATTTGTAAAAAGACTACTTAAAATAGGGTTCATGCCAAATTATGGACGTGAACGACTCAATTCAAGGTTTTCAATAATCATGCATAGAACTCAATACTTGGAACTTAACAACTCTAGCACTCAAAGAGTCAATGATATTACTCATCTCAAAAATTCTCGACTCGAAAGGTTCATGCGGAATTATGTGCATGAACTACTCAACTCAAGGACTCAATGATACATCTCATCTCAAGACTACTTGACTTATAAGGTTCATGAGGAATTATGGGCATGAACTACTCAACTCAAGGACTTCATGGGTAACATGTAATAATCCCATGATTAGGAATATAGTCTCAAAAGGGTTAGGAACTCGATACTCAAGACTTAGAACTTGAAGATACTACTCCTCTCAAAGATGCTCAGTTTACAAAGTTCATGCGGAATTTATGGGTGTGAACGACTAGACTCGAGGGTCTACATAACAATATGGAACTCATGTATACGACTATTCTCATTCTCATACTTATTTCCTCAAAACTCAGTTTAAAACTCAAGTGTTGGGTTTGAAAAGCTTCTCAAGATTTATAATTCAAAATAGGGTTCATGCAGAATTATAGACATGAACAAATCATTCAAGGATCTCAATAACAATATAGAAACTCAATACTAAGGAATAGAATTTCAAAAAGAATAAATAACTCAAATCTTATCTCAAGGATACTCAAATCTAGGGGTAGAATCCTAGATTATTCTTTTACTAATTTGAAAGTAGATGTAGGGCATGAGGACGAACAATTCCAACACTATTATAGCTTTACATACCTGAAAGAAGAAGGTTATTGAAGAATCTTGAAGAAGAACTTGATTAGAAGCCTTGAAACCCTAGCTTGAAGGTAAACGATCAAGAAAACCTTTCTTGAGATTCTTGAATTAGTTTCTTGGAATCTCTATGGCCAAGAATTATGATTTTCATTAGTTATTCATAATTGTATGGAGGAATTTGAGTTGAAAAAAATGGAATTCTTGGAGAAAGACTTACCTTGAAGAAGAATCTTGAAAAATATTGAAAGAATCTTGAATGGAGTCTTCTACTTTGATTTTTCCTTATGGTTTTGTCCTACGGTTTGAGAGAGAAGAGAATGTTGGATTAAAAAATCAAAATCTGATTGTTTTGAGTTGTTTATTAGTCAAGAAATCCGTTTAGGGTTTTCTTGGAGGTAAAAACACAAAAACAACACTTTTTAATGTTTTTCCGTCGGCTAATTCGTAACAACACTGTACAGGTTGCTAAAATAGTCATAACTTTTTACTCAGAAATTAGATTGACACGAAATTGATGGCGTTGGAAAGTAAATTCAAATACCTTTGATTGAATAGGTTATGGTTCATATAACTCGTTATATTCTAAGAGATATGGTTCTTTGAAGTTGACCCAATATAATCTTACATCAAAACTTAATCGATAAGGAAACTTCAAGAACACTTATCAAGAACTCATCAAGAAATTAAATTGCTCAATATCTATGGATAGAGTCACAAATAAACTCATGATTGGCATGTGAGTGAACAAACCTAACACTATAGAAGCTTACATACCTCTTAGGGATTAAATTCATGGCAAAAATCTGCAACAAAACTCAAGAACCTCGACGAACGCTTTGATCCTCTCCTCTTTTCTCCTCTTGAACTCTCAACTAAAACCCTAGGTGTATATTATGATTATAAATTGAACCTAATAGGATTAGACCCTTAAAACCGTACTAAAAATGAATTAAATCTGATTTGATAAGGAAAAGACCAAAATACACCTCACTATTTTCGGGTAACTTTCCTTAAATGGACAGCCTGACTTCAAAAGGGCATATCTCACTCATCCGACCTAGAAACTTAGCAAACTCGGTGGCGTTGGAAAGATAATTCATAGACCTTTCATTACCTATCTTTTATCCTACCTAACACATCATGTACTAAGATTTATGGTCGTTTGAAGTTGACCGAAAACTCATAACTTAAAGCGTAACTTGCAAAATTTCAGATTTTGCTATATCCAATTTAGTTCTTTTTGGAACTCAAGGTGCTACATCTAGTGACCTCAACACTCAAGAAATTATAAATTCTTCGATAAAATTCTACTCACAACGAAGGATGGTTTCAGTCTTAGCTAGAAAAATATGGGGTGGTACATAAGTACACAAGAATCTACTCAAAAACAACTCTTAAAATCCATACGATTATCTCAAGAACTCATTGAAATCCCAACAAAACAAGATTTAGAATGAAACTCTAAGAACACTTATCAAGAACTAATCAAGAACTTAAATCCTTAAATTTCAAAAATGAAATTTCCCTGAATAAATCATGATTGGCACATGGGTGGACAAATCCAACACTATGGAAGCTTACATACCTCTTAGGGATTAACGCTTGGTGAAATCCGCAACGAAATCCTCAAGAACACAATGAAATCTTGGCCTTTCTCCTATTTTCTCCTCTATTCTCTTCTTGAACTCTTTTCTAAAAACACTAGCGTGAATTGTAAATGTGTAAACTGAACCAAATCAGTTTAGACCCCTAATAAATTACTTAAATGAATTAAATCTGATAGGGTAAGGAAAGACACCCCTCTTAAATATGGGTAACTTTCCTTACATAGACAACCTGACTTAAAATGGGCATATTTCTCTCATACGAGCTCAAAAATTAGCAAACTCGGTGGCGCTGGAAAGAGGACTTGGAGATCTTTCATTTGATATTTTATAGGTCTCCTAACTCATCATGTACTGAAAGTTATGGTCGTTTGAAGTTGACTTAAAACATAAAAGAACTTTGGAATGCCTTGGATGAACGCTCTTTAGTTCCTTTTGTGTAACAACCCGGAAAACTAGTAAGACCAAGCTAGAGTCTAATGGAAACTAGTAGGTGAGACTAGAGCCGTACGTGGGGCTTTTGAGTTTGATGTTTGGTTGTAGGTTGTATATTGACTTACCGAACATAGGTTGCGGTTTCTAAGGATTAAACGTCAAGGTACGACCTCCCAAAGACCAACCAAGGGTCCTTGGGGAGGACCCTAAAGTCTAACCCCCAAGGCTGCCTAAGATCACAAAAACTGCCAAAATTCCATGAACCACGGATGGCCAATCACGGCCAGTAGATGGAGTGACGCCCCATTGGTCATGGGGCATGGTTCAAGGCCTGGTTAAGGAGCTTCATGTCCAAAGCATGGACCTTCAGCACGCCCATAGGTCCATCGGGCGTGGATTGCACCTGCAATCTGCCCAAAGTAGGCCAATAGGTGGGTTAGTTTTGGTAATTCATTTTTAGTGTTTTTTTTAAGTAGGGATTGCTTAATATGGATTTATTTCATATATATAAAGTATTTTAAGGTATTAAACACTTCATTAACTCATTATAACCCAAGACCCCAAATCAAAACCCAACTACTTTCCCCTTCAAAAATCTTCTCTCTAGAAACTCCATTGAAGACCAAGAGAAGGGATCAAGCTAGGGCGTGGAGATGGAGGATTCTTCATATGAATTTGATGGGATTCTGATGTGAGGCTAAAAATACATATTTTTAATCATTATTTCCTCACATTTATTATTTATAGTTGTCCTTTTTGAGCATTAATTTGATAGATTATGCTAAATTTGGTATTTTATTTGTAGGATTAAATTGGTGGAAAATTGGAGAAGTTTGAAGCTAAAACGAATTAAAGATGAAAGGTTGAAGAAGGAAATCAAGCAGACAGCTTAATGGATTAAATTTAATAAAATAATATATTTATATAAAAAAGGAAATGGCGGCTGCAAATTGTGGAAATTCAATTTTACGCTTGCTTCTTGTTGCTGCCACGTGGCAGCAAGTGAATGGTGCAGAATTAAGTTGAGGCGGCGGTATTACTGTTCACGCGGCGAAAAAGAAAAAGGAATCCAATTCCTTTTGGTTTTGGATTCCTAATTTAATTTGGACTCAATTATTTTATTTAGGGTTTCCTACATCTATAAATAGTTCATAGAAATTATTATTTGGAGGGGGGCCAAGAACCAAGATACAAGACACAATATAAATTTTCTTCTAGCTTAGGAACTTTGGAAGAGCCGCCGTGGAGGCCGGAGAATTGTGGTTTATTCTTTCTTCTCCTTTATTATTTATTTGTATTCGTGATTAATAAAAGATAGTTTAGCTATTGTTCTTAACTTTTTATGATTAACACAAACATATTTATTTTAATAAATTTTGATTGTGTTTGTGAGATAATGAGTAGCTAACTTTCATAACTAGGGTTGTGGGAACCATGAGCGATTAACAAAGTATGAATAGTAAATAAACAATTCTTGACTAGTATTTTGCATGCATTGATAATTCTTTCGTTTCGAAGTCTTTTTAACGGTGGCCAACGTTAGAACTCGCCTTGTTACTACTTGCCGGACCAAGGAGGTAATTAACAAGAAAAGAATTATCAACATAGATTTAGTGTGATACTATCTAATAGGCTAGTGTCGATTGGTGCGAAGTAATAACTAAGCCAAACATCGATTATGATGTCTAATATGAGGTAAAGGTAAGGGTTAGTAAATTATACACACGTAGCCGGACCAAGGTGCGGGGTGAAATTCTCTAGATGCCGGACCAAGGATTTAGAGATACCTAACTTATCACTTTGCATGTAATACACTAGAAAAGGATTGCTATTACTAGGATTACTGCGTTATGAGATTGTGGGGAACACGTATACCCTAGTTCTTTCTCTTATCTTGATAACAACCAAAGTTGAGTTTAATTATTGATTACTTATTAAGTCCTTACTATTTGTTTCACACAAGCACAACCCCCCTTTTTATTACCTGTTTCTGGAAATAATTTGACTAATTGAATATAATTGTTGGTTAAAAGTAAAGTCTAAACCATTTTCCTCGTGGGATCGATCCCAACCTACAAGTTGGGTTCTTTACTTGATAACGATCGCTTATGCTTCTGAAAGGAGGTGTAATTTGAGCGTATCAGATTCTAAGTCTAAGGTATGGGAGTTCTTCATCCTTGGGAAGCTATCAACCAAGGAGCCCTTTCAAAAGCTTTTTACTCAATTCTAGAAAACCCAATTAGCTAGGGTTTCAACTCAACCCCATGGATTCCTTTCAAAGTTGTTCTTAAAGGTTGAATTATGTTTGTTATTGATGAGACTACTGATTTTAGATGATTTTAACTTGAATTCCAAATAATCCATGAGTTTTCCCCAACCCTAGCTATGGCTCTTCTCTATATTATGAATGTTGTTAGAAGTGGATTCAATTGATTGAATATGAGTTGATTATGATGAAATTACATGATTTAAGTATTATTCTACATGTATTCTTGATTAACCTAATATTCTAGGGTGAAATTGATGTTGCCTAGGGTCATGTCATGAAAGGGGCAATTGAGGGTTCAGATGTGAACCCCTGAGATTGATGAACTTCTTGAAGAATTGCCTTAGATTAGATCACCTAGACATGAAAGGTTTGTGAATGAATCTTCCAAGCATGAATTGACCATGATGAATTATGGTTGAATAGTATTGAGGTTTAGCTTACTTGATGCTATATGACTATAATTCATGAGTAAAAATGAAGCATGTGGTTAGTCTACCTTGAGTATTAGGTATACTTCATGATAATGTGAGGCATTGCTTGAGAGTAAGGTTGTAACATGAAGATGACTCCTACAGCAAAAAAGGGGTAAAATCTAATTAAGTAGGTAAACTAAGTATGTTAAGGCTTCAAGAAGGAAGCCATTATGTATGTTGGTTTGTATATGGCCCTATGGTGAACTAGACTTCACCCACATGACCTACAATATGAGTATATGAGCTTATACATGAAAAAAATGAACTACTTGAATTACTATTATGACCATGTCTATTATGATGAATGTTAGATGTGTTGATTTACATGGTCTATGATGCTTGAATGCAATATATGTGAAATATGCATGATTGTGATATTATGTACATGCTAATGAACACTTTGAGAGGGAAGTGTCTATGATGATAATGTTGTTGTTGTGTCATTGCAAGGACAATCACACACACACACTCCATGCATAAATAAGATTATGAGGTATTTGTGGGTCAATTGAAAGGCTAGTTCTCATGTGCACGTTTACATACTATTACGCATGAAATGTACATGACCATGATGATCCACTTGAAAGGTGGAGGTGTTAATTATTGTGTATATTGTGGTATTGATGTAAGATCCTTCTTTCCTATACCCCTACACATGACTATGTACGACATGATATGACTACATATGATATGTTAAAACTATGTATGATATGTTATGACTATGATTATATTGTTGTGTTGATTGAAAGGCTATTCTCATTAACACCATGAACATGATGTGAAGGGTTTACTCTCATATTGATGATTCTAAGGTTGAAAGGACATTCTCACCTAATGAATCCATGAGCTACCATGATATTGTATTGGATTGTGTGTTAAGTTACATTTCCATAAACAATGAAGTTAAGTAAAGACTTAAAGGGAATTAAGCTTAGCACCAAGTGGATAGGAATAAGAGATGGAAACCTTTTACCTCAGTTAGTCCTAGTTTCTAGTAGCAATCTCCCTATCCTATAACTATGTGCCCACATAGGTTCTTAGCTAGTAGATCCACCTATAAGCTAAACATGTTCGTTCTACCTTAGGCAAGTAGAACACCTCCTTTTGGTGTGGGTTCATGACACCGGATTCCATGTAGCTCACATGGTCTATGTCGGTTAAGGCTATATCTCCCTACATGAATAAGTAACATGAACCAAGACATGAACTAGTAACATGAACAAAAACAAAGACATGGGTTATTTACTATAGTCCTTAAAAAGGTTCTACTTAGTGTGAAGAGTATGGGAATTCATTCATGCATTGCACAAGTAGTCTTTGAGAGTGGGTATGGTAGGTTTCCCTCATGACATGATGATTATGAGTTATGCATGCTTTATTATGAATTATGAACATGAACTATGCTTATGACTTCTTAATAGGTTTACTTAGTGTAGGTGAGAGTATGGGACTTCACTTATACATTGCACAAGTAGACTTATAAGGGGGTTGTGGTGTGGTTTCCTTATGCTATGAAGATATGTGAATCTATAAATGCATGATATGAGTTGTTGTTATGAATGACTTTACTTGTTACAATTTATGAACATGAATGGCTCTTTGTCTATATGTGTTGGCTATGATTGAGGTCAAGGTATGCTATGCATGATCATGGTGGCCTAGAAGTGATACTTAGTGTGGATGGGATTATGGGGTCCTACCCATGCATTGCACAAGTAGAGCTTAAGGTTGCTAATGTGATAATTCTATTATGTTGAGATGATCTTGGTATTTGACTATATATTATGTTATGATTGAAGACTATGTACTGTGAAGATTGGGATATGTATTATGCTTATATTGGAGACTATGCTTATAATTATGATGATATCTCTTATGCTATGATGAATTGTATGTGAATTGCTTTATGATTTGCATTCTCCAACGATTTCAAAAATGTTGTTCAAAAAGTGCATATAGCATGGTTTCCAAGAAAATGTCCCTTTTATGCATGTTTTAAGGATTTTGTGCATGGCTTCCATACTTAGTACTTTTTGTGCTAACCCCATCTTTCACATTTTCTATAAGTGTAGGCTTTGGTGATATTGGATTCCATCCTCGTGGCTAGGACTCTAGTAGATCAAGAAGAAGAAGATTGATGAGTCCTCATTGTATTCGAGGGCTCGACCATGTGTCCTTTATTGTCTTTCATTTATGCTTAGACTTATGTAAGGGCTATGTCCCTATGATTGTATTTCAAGATTTTTACTTCAAGTGTTAGATGGTTTGAGGCATAGTGTTATAGATTCTTTCTCATTTTATAAAAGATTTCAATTGTAAAGTAAAGTTTTAAATTCCACACTATTTTCCAATGATCTTATGTCTATGATTATGCTAAGGGCTTGTATGAGACCCCTTCGGGGTCAAGTACGTTGTGTTACGTCTAGCGGGTACCCCTGGGTCGTGACATTTTGGAACTCAAGGTGCTACATCTAGTGATCTGAATACTTGAGAAATTTCAAATTCCCTGGTATAATCTTACTCACAACGAAGGATGGTTCGAGTCTTAGTTCAAAAAAAATTTGGGGTGTTACAATATCTCCCTTTGGGATCACTCGTCCTTGAATAACGGTTGGACTAGATATGGAACGGGGTTAATCTTATCATATCTGAAATACTGATATATCGTGAGTTTACGATATTTATAATACATTTCACTTACAAGTTGTGTGTGTCTAGGGCCGTTTTATATTGGTTTTAATATGTTTGTATCATATTCTTCAAGAGAGATGTTCAGGTGCGGAAGTAAAGAGATAGCCGAAAGAAATGTAGAAAAGGGCATCTACGGAGCTTATCTACGGACTGTAGGTCCATTGACTCTACGTAGATGGTGGTCATAGATCAGCAGGCAAGGCATGGAAGGCAAATCAGGAAAATCTGACCAAGTGTAGAACCACGGTAACAATTAACGGTCCGTAGATTGATCAAAGGACCGTACTGTTGATCCGTAGATTGACACTGCGAGGGTTCCAGTACCTGATTTTTGAAGATTCCAAGTGTGGAGCTACGGAGAGGGATTGACGGACCATAGATCGATCTACGGTCCGTACTGCATTTCCGTCGTTTGCTTCAGAGAAGCTGATTTTTGGAAGCTGAAATATTTTCTAAGTCTTGGCTGACGGAAGGGACTCACGGACCGTAGATCCATTGACGATTCGTGAGTCAGTCTCGTGGAATGAAGACGCGTTCCTGAACAAACATTCCTTATTTTGTTTCCTTTTTTTTAGGACTTGTTTTCTATAAATAGGGCATGTAAACCTCGTTTTTAGTGTTGGATTTTATTACTTTTATTCTAGTTCTTGACTTGGGAGATTAACTAGCAACTGTAGCAATTATTACTTCCTAAGATCATTTTGAAGATTTTGGAGTTGCAATTTAAGTTGGATTTCTGAGTTTATTATTCTTATTACATAGGTTCATAATTCTTTCATCTAAAACAATGAATTGTGTTCATATGATTATGGGTAACTAAACTCCACAACTAGGGTTGTGGGAACCATGAGCGATTAACAAAGTATGAATAGTAAATAAGCAATTCTTGAATAATGTGGTGCATGCATTGATAATTCTTTTATTTAGAAGTTTTTTTAGCAGTTGCAAACGTCAAAACTCACCTTGTTGCTACTTGCCGGACCAAGGAGGTAATCCACAAGAAAAGAATAATCAACATAGATTTAGTGTGATACTATCTAATAGGCTAGCGTCGATTGGTATGAAGTAATAACTAAGCCAAACATCGATGTGATGTCTAATATGAGGTAAAGGTAAGGGTTAGTAAATTATACACACGTAGCCGGCCCAAGGTGCGGGGTGAAAATCTCTATATGTCGGACCAAGGATTTAGAGATACCTAACTTATCACTTTGCATGTAGTACACTAGGAAAGGATTGCTATTACTAGGATTACTGTGTTATGAGCTTGTGGGTAACACGTATACTCTAGTTAATTCTCTCATCTTGATAACAACCAAATTTGACTTTTGATTACTGATTACTTATTGAGTTCTTACAATTTGTTTCACAAACCCCCCTTTAATTACTTGTTTCTGGAAGTAATTTGACTAAACGACTATAATTGTTGGTTAAAGTTAAGTCTAAACCATATTCCTCGTGGGATCGACCCCAACCTACAAGTTGGGTTCTTTACTTGATAACGATCGCTTATGCTTCTTTAGGGAGGTGTAATTTGAGCGTATCAAATTTTGGGGGTAAATGGATTGTGAGTGATAGGGTGAAGTCTGAGTAACCCAACTCATAAATCCTCTCTTGGGGTTTTCTTGCCTGTGTTCTTTTTCCCCAAGAGACTGTTTAGTTTCTGTTGAACCAGCATGTGTTAGGATCGTATCTGTAGAAGCATGAAAAATAATAAAGCATGATGGGTTATGAAAAATATACCCGTCCAAATTATCTTATATGTGATAGAATTGGTAGGCTAAGACAAGTTGAATGTGTTGGCTCTGAGTATGACATGATAATGAATCAACTTGATGGCATAACTTAGGCTGAAACTTGAACTTGGTAATCTGATCATCTGATAATGAAACTATATCCCAAGAGTGTGTGAGAATAGTTGATTGTTCAAACAGTTTTTGTGAAAAACTAGAACTTGCTCGGTTAGTCCTGCTAAGACAATTCACTCTAGAGGCTAGAAAGTGATCATAGGCCCTTGTTATGATAAGTCCACAAATTGCCTAAAAGAAGGATCCAACCAAATGAAATAGATGCTCCCTTTGATCCAAATGTTTTGAGCCTAAAATTAGACCATTTCTTTCTAAACCCCGAACTCACCTTCCTATAATCGACTATGTTGGCCCCGGCCCCTCCTTGGACATGTGCACCTCGACTTAGGCAAAAAACCTAAGTTGAGGGTGGCTAATGTAAAAAGTAACTTCAATCTTGGCCCTGATCCAACATCGGGTATTGTGCACCTCAACCCATGGAAAATCCATATGTTGAGGGTGGCTACGAAAGAGGAAACAGAAAGAAACATGGGTATGAAAAGAGTTTTAATGTTGAAAAAGAGAGGAAAGGATGTGACTTGTTGAAAGCTAACGAAAAGAATAAAATGCAAGAAAAAAGTTGAAAAAAATATATAAAGAGCTACAAAGTCTAAAGTCACATCCATGGTTGAAGAAAATCAAGGGAAAGGAGGTAAAACAATAGGATGGCAAAAATAGGGCAAAAAGAGGTTGAAAGCCTAGTGTAATGTAAAGGAGGGAAAAAAGTCACTAAGAAGTACCCAAATGTACCACACCTGAGCCTGTCCTACATTACAAGCCAAGAAAGTCCTATTGTGATCCTAGAATCTAGTTTGGAGAGTCTAAGTAGTGAAAATAAGGGCAAGCCTATGGTACTGAGCACTAACTGTACTTGAAGTTATTTCTGAGTGTGAGTGTTTATTGAATCCCTGTACTCAAATTCATAGTCATTGTGTGAAAGAAAAGGGATTTCGTTTGAAGTAAGGGCACTAGTTACATTGTCGAAAAGTTGGTACTTTGGTGATAGTGAAACAGTGTATCTTGTGTATTGGTTGGTCGATCGTTGTCATGGTTTGATCCGCTTGAATTATCTTGTCGAGTCTAGGAGAACAAATTTTGCACCCGAAAAGTAAATGGGATAGAGAGCCATGTGATTGCTTATGCTTGAAATGCTTTCTTCAATACAAGTGTCGTTAAGAGTCTTAGTGCGTCGCTTGAGGACAAACAACAAATTTAAGTTGATGGTGTTGATATACCGTGAGTTTACGGTATTTCTAATACATTTAACTTACAAGTTGTGTGTGTCTAGGGCCGTTTTGTATTGGTTTTTATGTGTTTCTATCATATTCTGCAGGAAAGATGTTCAAGCGCGGCAGTAAAGAGACACCTGAAAGAAATATAGAAAAGGGCATCTACGGAGGTTATCTACGGACCATAGGTCCATTGACGCTCCGTAGAAGGTGGTCGTAGATCAGCAGGCAAGGCATGGAAGGCAAATCAGGGAAATCTGACCAAGTGTGGAACCACGGTGACCATTGACGTTCTGTAGATTGATCTACGGACCGTACTATTGATCCGTAGATTGATACTGTGAGGGTTCCAATACCTGATTTTTTAAAATTCCAAGTGTGGAGCTACGGAGATGGATTCACAGACCGTAGATCGATCTACGGTCCGTACTGCATTTCCGTCGTTTGCTTCAGAGAAACTGAATTTTGGAAGCTGAAATATTTTCTAAGTCCTGGCTGACGGAAGGGACTCACGGACCGTAGATCCATTGACGGTCCGTGATTTAGTCTCGTGGAATGAAGACGCGTGCCTGAACAAACTTTCCTTATTTTGTTTCCCTTTTTATTTAGGACTTGTTTTCTATAAATAGGACATGTAAACCTCATTTTTAGGGTTGAATTTTATTACTTTTATTCTGGTTCATGACTTGGGAAATTAACTGGCAACTTTAGCAACTATTAATTTCCTAAGATCATTTTGAAGATTTTGGAGTTGCAATTTAAGTTGGATTATCTTTTTACGTAAGTTCATAATTCTCTCATCTAAAAGCAATGAATTGTGTTCATATGATTATGGGTAACTAAACTCCACAACTAGGGTTGTGGGAACCATAAGCAATTACCAAAGTATGAATATTAAATAAGCAATTCTTGAATAGTGTGGTGCATGCATTGATAATTCTTTCGTTTAGAAGTCTTTTTAGCGGTTGCAAACGTTAGAAATCGCCTTGTTGCTACTTGTCGGACCAAGGAGGTAATCAACAAGAAAACAATTATCAACATAGATTTAGTCTGATACTATCTAATAGGCTAGTGTCGATTTGTGAAAAGTAATAACTAAGCCAAACATCGATATGATAACTAATATGAGGTAAAGGTAAAGGTTAGTAAATTATACACACGTAGCCGGACCAAGGTGCGGAGTGAAAATCTCTATATGCTGAACCAAGGATTTAGAGATACCTGACTTATCACTTTGCATGTAGTACACTAGGAAAGGATTGTTATTACTAGGATTACTGTGTTATGAGCTTGTGGGGAACACGTATATCCTAGTTAATTCCCTCATCTTGATAACAACCAAAATTGACTTTTGATTATTGATTAAATATTGAGTTCTTACAATTTGTTTCACAACCCCCCCCCCCCCCCCTTTTAAATACTTGTTTCTAGAAGTAATTTGATTAAACGAATATAATTGTTGGTTAAAGTTAAGTCTAAATCATTTTCTTCGTGGATCAACCCCAACCTACAAGTTGGTTTCTTTACTTGATAACGATCGCTTATTCTTCTTTAGGGAGGTGTAATTTGAGCGTATCAAATTTTGGCGCCGTTGCCAGGGAATTTTGGCTTTTCGATTAATTTTAACTACATTATTGAACTTTGGTCAAATATTTCCTAATTTTACTTTTTCTTTTTGTTTTTGTCTCTCTCTGGTTCTAACTCCAGTGTACGCCAAGCACACGGAGCCAAGGTGAACCACTTACTCCTTACGATCCAGAGTTGAACCGAACTTTGCAAAGAATGAACAATCAAGGAGTTCAAGTTAATCCTATCGGAGGCAACCTAGGTGATGAAGTTGAGTTGCAACCTCCGAGGGTGGTTGGAGGAGACAACCAGGTTCTAGCTGAAAATCAATTAGGAGATGCACTGAGGGTGTAGGGCCCACCAGGTCCACGACTGCATGACAACTATAGGGGCAACATAAACATTGCTGACTCGGATGGACCTCTTGTCCTATCCCCTTTGCCTCCGGGGCACACATTTGTAGTGACCAGCAGCCTAATGCAAATGCTTACAACAAGGGGCTTGTTCTCGGGATCACCATCAGAGGACCCACATGCTCACATAGCCAAGCTAAGGGTGGTTTGCAAAAGTTGTGTAGGTCGACCAGACTTGGATATGAAAGTTTTCGAATTGCGAGTGTTCCCTTTATCGCTGACAGGCGATGTTACTGCATGGTTCACCGAGCTCCCTTATAACTCAATATATATATATGGGAACAACTGAAGGATGTGTTCTTTGCAAGATATTATCCAGTGTCCAAGAAGCTCAATCACAAAGATAAGGTCAACAATTTTGTGGCATTACCTGGGGAGTCTATGAGTATCTCTTGGGACAGATTCACTGCGTTTGTAAGACATGTGCCGAATAACCGTATTGATGATGAGTCACTGAAGGAATATTTCTATCGAGGGCAGGATGACAACAACAAAGCAGTGCTTGATACTATAGCTGGAGGATCATATGGTGAGTGCACATACGCTCAGATTGCATAAAAACTGGAGAAGATCTCTGGCAACAATAAAGCATGGAGCACTAGGAGGTCGGATACTGGGAGAAACACATTTGCCGTTCATATTACAAACAACCAGTCTACGAAAGAGATTTGTGAGGAGATGGCGCAGATGAGGACCAAGTTGGGGTTGGTGTTAAAGCATAATGAGCGAAAGTACGGAAAAGGTAAATGATGTGAACTACTTGACTAGAACCCCACCATCAGTTGAAGAGTGTTACTATGAAGAGGATGCTTATATGGTGAATGATCAGACAGGAGGTTTCCGACCAAACGTCCAAGGATCCAACATGGAAAATTGGTGCCAAGGTCAAGGAAACCAAGGTCAGAACTATGGCAATTACAATCCAGAGAGTCAATATGTTCGAGATAGGAACTTCAATCGCGACAACAACTACAACCGGAACAACTATGGCAACAGAAACGATCGGGGTGGACCTTATGTTCCTCCTCAAACTCGAGAATCTGATACAAGGGAAGTTGGAGGCAATATGGCATGTATTGAAGATATGATGCAGAAGATGATAAGGAGGTTTGATGCAACTGATAAGAATGTGAAGGAGATGAGAAACGACTTTTATGGTATTGGTCAAAAGGTTGATGCCCATGCAGTGTCAAGAAAGCATCTAGAGCAGCAGATGACTCAATTGTCTACTATAGTGAACCCACGTCAACCTGGCACTCTTCCTAGCAACACCATCCAGAATCCAAAGAATGATTGTCATTGTTTGGCAGTTACTACTCGAGGGGGCAAGCAAACTATAGATCCACCTATGCCGTCTGTGGTGGATGTTGAGATTAGAAAAAAAGATGATGTGGTAGAGGTTAGAGAAGAGTCTGAGAATGCGACGGAGAAAGAAGTGGAGATATCTCAGAAAGTGGTCCCCATACCTAGACCTCCACCACCTTTTCCATAGAGGTTAGTGAAGAAGATTGAAGATGGTAAATATCATAGGTTTATTACTATGTTGAAATTGTTTTCCATCAATGTTCCTCTGATAGAAACTTTGGAACAAATGCCTGGGTATGCGAAGTTTATAAAAGATATGATGACAAAGAAAAGCTTTGTGAGTTTTGAAGATGATGATAGATCGCAGCATTGTAGCTCTATTGCTACAATATCTCTTGTGCAGAAGATGGAAGACCCTGGTGTTTTCACGATCCCATGTACTATAGGGTTGTTACATTTTGCTAAGGCATTGTGTGATCATGGTGCTAGCTTCAACCTCATGCCATTGTCTATTTATAAGAAGTTGGGTCTAGGGGATCCAAAGCCTACCACGATGCGGCTACTTATGGCCGATCGAATCGTGAAAAGGCCTATTGGTGTACTCCATAATGTGCTAGTAAAAGTGGAGTCGTTCATCTTTCCAACGGATTTTGTGATTCTTGACTGTGAGGTTGATTTTGATGTTCCCATCATTCTTGGGAGACCATTCCTTGCCACAGGTCGTGCATTGGTTGATATGGAGAAGGGATAGATAAAGTTCAGACTGAATAATGAAGAAGCAACTTTCAATATTTGTAGATCCATGAAGCAGAGTGGTGAGCTCCAAATGGTATCTGCTATAACTTACAGAGTTGAGAGTGGAACAGAAGTGCAAATTGAAGAGCGACTCGGTGTTGAAGCACTAGCAGCAGTTATGATGAATTTCGATAGTGATGGTATTGAAGAGTACGATGAGTTGGTAGATGCACTAGATAGGTGTGAATATCGGTCAAAACAAAAGAAGTATGAATTAGACATGAAGAATCGTGAGTCTCCACCAGCGAGACCATCTATAGTGGAGGCACCAAAATTGGAGCTTAAGGCTCTACCACCACATTTGAGGTATGTATTCTTGGGCAGATATAACACTTTGCCGGTCATCATAGCGGCAGCTCTAAATGCGAGACAAGTAGAGTTCTTATTGACTATCTTAAAGAGGTTCAAGCGAGCTATTGGGTGGACTATTGCGGATATTATTGGGATTCCTCCTAGTATTTGTTCCCACAAAATCCAACTCATGCCAGATCACAAACCTAGTATTGAGCACCAAAGAATATTAAATCTACCTATGTAAGAGGTAGTTAAAAAGGAGATCATCAAGTGGTTGGATGCTAGAGTTATCTACCCCATTGCAAATAGTAGTTGGGTATGCCCTATTCAATGTGTGCCCAAGAAATATGGGATTACTGTGGTGCCTAATGAGAGAAACGAGCTTGTTCTGATGCGGCCTGTGACGATGGAGAGTCTGCATGAACTACCGGAAGCTAAATGCTTGGACAGAAAAGGACCATTTCCCTATTCCATTTATGGATCAAATGTTGGATAAACTTGCTGGTAAGGGTTGGTATTGTTTTCTTAATGGTTATTCGGGCAACAATCAGATTTTTATAGCTCCGAAGGACCAAGAGAAGACCACATTTACTTGCCCTTATGGGACTTTCGCCTTCAAACGAATGCCCTTTGGGTTGTGCAATGCTCCAACAACCTTCCAGCGTTGTATGATGTCAATATTCTCTCATATGGTAGAGGACACTATTGAGGTATTTATGGATGATTTCTCTGTAGTAGGTGACTCTTTTGATCGATGTTTGAATCATTTGGCTGAGGTACTGAAAAGGTGTGAAGATTACAATCTGGTGCTGAATTGGGAGAAGTGCCACTTTATGGTGAAAGAAGGGATAGTTCTAGGTTATCGAATTTCTGAGAAAGGCATTGAGGTAGATAAAGCAAAAGTTGAGGTAATAGAAAAGCTTCCCCCGACTATCTATGTAAAAGGTGTTAGGAGTTTTCTTGGGCATGCAGGTTTTTATAGGAGATTCATCAAAGATTTCTCCAAAATTGCAGATCATTTGTGCAAACTGCTCGAGAAGGAGTGTAAGTTCTATTTTGATGATGCTTGTCTTAGAGAATTTGGAGAGTTGAAGAAGAAGTTAGTTACTTCAGCTGTCACTATTTCACCGGATTGGGGACAACCGTTTGAGATAATGTGTGATGCAAGTGGCGTGGCTCTTGGTGTGGTAATGGGACAAAGGTGAGAGAAAAAATTTCACCCTATTTATTATTCTAGCGAGGCTCTAAATGTGGCCTAGAAGAATTATATTGTGACTGAACAAGAGCTTCTTGCGTTGGTTTTCGCATTCAAGAAATTTTGATCCTACTTGCTTGGTACTAAGGTCATAGTTCATACTGACCATTCTGCATTGAGATACTTGATGGCAAAGAAGGATGCAAAGTCGAGGTTGATTAGATGGGTATTATTGCTGCAAGAGTTTGATTTTGTGGTAAATGCTAGAAAGGGGACCGAAAATCAAGTTGTCGATCACTTGTCCAGATTAGAAGATGAGGCTATGTTAAAGCTTGGTGATAGGGCTGAAATTAATGATGTATTTCCAGATGAACAAGTATTAGCTTCTTCTCATGATCTGATTCCTTGGTTCGGAGACTTTGTTAATTATTTGGCTAGTGTTATTGTGCCCCCGGATTTGTCTTTTCACCAAAGAAAAGAGTTTATGCATGATGTGAAGAAATTCTTTTGGGATGAGCCTTACTTGTATCGTAGTTGTGCTGATGGGATTATTCATCGTTGTGTGCCCGAGATTGAGATGTTGAGTGTACTTGAAACATGTCATTCATCGTCTGTTGGTGGGCATCATAGTAGTATTCGAACTTCACATAAAATTTTGCAGTGTGGGTACTACTGGCCTACTATCCACCAAGATGCTCATAATTTTGCCAAGTCTTGCGATCGTTGCCAAAGAGAATGAGGGATTTCAAAGAGGCAAGAGCTTCCTATGAATCATATATTGGTGATAGAGTTGTTTGATGTATGAGGCATTGATTTTATGGGTTCATTTGTGAGTTCACATGGGATGAAGTATATTCTTGTTGCGGTTGATTATGTATCGAAGTGGGTGGAAGTAGTTGTGTTCCCCAACAATGAAGGTAAAAGTGTCACCGCATTCTTGAAAAAGAATATCTTCTCCAGATTTGGTACACCGAGGGCGATTATAAGCGATGGAGGTTCCCACTTTTGTAATAAGTTATTCAAGGCACTACTTGAGAAATATGGTGTCCGCCACAATGTAGCCTCTCCTTACCATCCACAGACTAGTGGGAAAGTTGAAGTGTCCAAAGAGAGATCAAACAAATTTTGGCGAAGACTGTTAATGCTAATAGAACAGATTGGTCAACGAAGCTTGATGATGCTCTGTGGGCCTATCGCACTACGTACAAGACTCACATAGGTATGTCTCCTTACCAACTTGTATATGACAAATCTTTCCATTTACCGGTAGAGCTAGAGCATAAGGCTTTGTGGGCGATGAAGAAGCTAAATTTGGATTGGGGCGCTGCATCTAATGAAAGAATGAATGACTTGAATATGTTTGATGAGTTTCGCCTAAAACCTTATGAAAGTTCAGCATTGTACAAAGAGAAGATGAAGAGGTATCATGATCAAAGAATTGAAAAGCGAGAATTTGTTGAGGGTGATCTTGTGCTTCTATTCAACTCTAGGTTGCGCTTGTTTCCAGGGAAACTCAAATCCAAATGGACCGGGCCATTTTTTCTCACAAAAGTGCTCTCCCATGGAGCGGTTGAGCTTGAGAACAGTGACGGAACAAGGTTCATGGTTAATGGGCAAAGCATCAAGATCTATCTCGGAAACGCAGAAAGTGTGCAAGAAGTTGTGGAGGCCTATCATCTTGATGAAGTCTGAGTAATCAAGAGGCATGCATCGTGCCGCGACATTAAATCAAGCGCTGCTTGGGAGGCAACCCAAGATGTACAATCTAGCCAACGATAGATATTTTAGTTTTTTGTGTTTAGTTGATTCTTTGTATTAATTTAGATAGATATTTTAGATTTTTTTTTGTGTTGGCTAGAATTAGCATAGGATCCATGTCTAAAAAGTGTCCAGAAAATGTAAAAAGAATAGCCTAATGGTTGCTACATGTGCAGGTACGCTATGAAAAAAAATCTGCAGAAAGTGGTCAGGTGTAGAGGTCTACGGACCCCATCGATGGTCCATCGATACATCTACGGACCGTCGATGGTGTCCGTAGATCCCAGGTAAGCCCCTAAACTTTTCCAAGTGTAAGAGTGATCTACGATCCCAATCTACGGACCGTAGATCGACCCACGGACCGTAGACGGGGTCTCTTGGGTCCAAAACCCTAATGCTGCCTAACCCGACCCTGACCCCTCCTATTTAAAATCCCCCAATTTTAAATCATTCCATTTACTCCCAAACCATTTCATAACTTCCCAAACTCCTTAAATCACTCCATCACTCCCCAATTAATTTCCCTTCCTTTTCCCCAAAATCCTAAATTCCCTTTCCTCTCCAACCTTCACTCATCCCAGAAATTTCCCAATCCCTCTCAACTGCCTTAGTCAAAACTCCGGTAGTCGGGTTCGGTGCAACTAGGCATTTAGTGTGGTCTAGCAAAGCTTAGTGTCATCACGCAATCACCCCACTCCTCGTTGCTTGTAAGGTAATAGACTTTCCCCTCACTTTGAATTTCAGTTCATAGATTGAATAAAGAAAGTCGGGAGTCGGGTCTTGACCTTGGGTAATTAATTTTATGTAATTACATGCTACAATTTAAGTACTAAAACCCTTGGGACGATAGATTGTGATTATGTCGCCTTGATAGTGTGTTAAACCTGCTTAATGCTAGTCTATATGTAAGTTTTGACTTAGGGTTCCGAATCTTGTATGAAATAATTATCCAATTGAGCAATTGGAACCCTTAGAATGAGGAACTAGCATGATTAAATGTTGAAATGAATGGTTAGACTAGGATGCTGTTGAAAATGGTAAAACATATTCGAGGGCTCGACCATGTGTCCTTTATTGTCTTTCTTTTACGCTTAGACTTATGTAAGGGCTATGTCCTTAAGATTGTATTTCAAGAGTTTTACTTCAAGTGTTACATGGTTTGAGACATAGTGTTATAGATTCTTTCTCATTTTATAAAAGATTTCGATTGTAAAGAAAAGTTTTAAATTTCACACTATTTCCTATGAACTTATGTCTATGATTATGCTAAGGGCTTGTATGAGACCCCTTCGGGGTCGAGGTCAGGGTCAAGTACGTCATGTTACGTCTAGCTGGTACCACTGGGTTGTGACATTTTGGAACTCATGGTTCTACATCTAGTAATCTGAATACTTAAGAAATTTTAAATTCCGTGGTATAATCCTACTCACAACGAAGGATGGCTCGATCCTTAGTTCAATTTTTTTTTAGGGTATTACAATAGCTCCCTTTGGGATCACTCGTCCTTGAATGAAGAATGGATTGGATATGGAACGGGGTTAATCTTATCATATCTGAAATATTGATATACCGTGAGTTTACGGTATTTCTAATACATTTCACTTACAAATTGTGTGTGTCTAGGGTCGTTTTGTATTGGTTTTTGTGTGTTTGAATCATATTCTGCAGGAAAGATGTTCAGGCGCGAAAGTAAAGAGACAGTTGAAAGAAATGCAGAAAAGGGCATCTACGGAGATTATCTACGGACCGTACGTCCATTGACGCTCCGTAGATGGTGGTCGTAGATCAGCAATCAAGGCATGGAAGGCAAATCAAGGAAATCTGACCAAGTGTGGAACCACGGTGACCGTTGATGATCCGAAGATTGATCTACGGACCGTACTGTTGATCTATATATTGATATTGTGAGGGTTCCAGTACCTAATTTTTGAAGATTTCAAGTGTGGAGCTACGTAGAGGGATTGACGATCTACGGTCCATACATCATTTCCGTCGTTTGCTTCAGAAAAGCTACTGTTTGGAAGCTGAAATATTTTCTAAGTCCTGGCTGACGGAAGGGACTCACGGACTATAGATCCATTGACGGTCCGTGAGTCAGTCTCGTGGAATGAAGACCCGTGCCTGAACAAACTTTCCTTATTTTGTTTCCCATTTTATTTAGGACTTGTTTTCTATAAATAGGACATGTAAACCTCGTTTTTAGGGTTGGATTTTATTACTTTTATTCTAGTTCTTGACTTGGGAGATTAACTGGCAACTTTAGCAATTATTAAATTCCTAAGATCGTTTCGAAGATTTTGGAGTTGCAATTTAAGTTGGATTTCTGAGTTTATTATTCTTCTTACGTAAGTTCATAATTCTTTCATCTAAAACAATGAATTGTGTTCATATGATTATAGGTAACTAAACTCCACAACTAGGGTTGTGGGAACCATAAGCGATTAACAAAGTATGAATAGTAAATAAGCAATTCTTGAATAGTGTGGTGCATGCATTGATAATTCTTTCATTTAGAAGTCTTTTTAGCGGTTGCAAACGTTAGAACTCGCCTTGTTGCTACTTGCCGGACCAAGGAGGTAATCAAAAAGAAAAGAATTATCAACATAGATTTAGTGTGATACTACCTAATAGGCTAGTGTCGATTGGTGCAAAGTAATAACTAAGCCAAACATCGATGTGATGTCTAATATGAGGTAAAGGTAAGGGTTAGTAAATTATACACACGTAGCCGGACCAAGGTGCGGGATGAAATTCTCTAGATGCCGGACCAAGGATTTAGAGATTCCTATCTTATCACTTTGCATGTATACCCTAGTTAATTATCTCATCTTGATAACAACCAAATTGACTTTTGATTACTAATTACTTATTGAGTTCTTACAATTTGTTTCACAACCCCCCCCCTTAATTACTTGTTTCTGGAAGTAATTTGACTAAACGAATATAATTGTTGGTTAAAGTTAAGTCTAAACCATTTTTCTCGTGGGATCGACCCCAACCTACAAGTTGGTTTCTTTATTTAATAACGATCGCTTATGCTTCTTTAGGGAGGTGTAATTTGAGCGTATCAAATACCAACCAGAATTTCCCGCATTACCATTCAGAACTAACTAAGGCTCTCATATAGCTATTCCTCATAGCCTAAACCTCATTATCTTCTTCCTCCTCATTTATAACCTTAGACAGAATTATCATACCATCATTATTACAATAGGATCATTAACCTTCTCTTTCTAACATTACTCAGTTACTAAAAGGACCTCTGAAAAGACATCTCTCATACTCTTTTGAACTCATTACTATCTTATTCTCAACACTTGACTTGATTTCCAATCTTATCATCTCCCCCTTAGGTCTAAAGCTGACACTTGAAGGCTATGGACCTATTCCAACATCTCTAGCTAGTCTACATCCTCTTTTACACTAACACTCGGGAGAAGCTTATCTCATGAATACTGAACTCTCTATAAGCAGGTACTAATACTTCTTTCTAAGGTGTTTCTGTTAACCTCTTCTGATTACATACCCTCTTAGTACCCCTCTTAATGCTCTCGTTACTATTGTGACTTAGCCACACTTCATTGCCCTTATCTAAAGGTTTAGGGTATTTCACTTGTACCACTCATATTGATTGCAGCTAGTCACCTCAATTCCTCGCCTACTCTATGTCAGGTCTTCTAGTTCAAATTTCAAGACAACATCATCACCCTCATGTTTCCATCCTTTTGATCAAGACACTCATCTCAAATTCAAGCTTAGTATTTATTACTAAACCCAAATATCAATATGATTAGTCGCTTACTATACTAACTTACAACTACTGGGTACAAATTTAGAAACACTCATCCACTGGGACCTCATGACAAGTAGTCGATCCTTACCTCTAAGTCTCCACACTTACAAATTTTTATCACACTTCACTTCACAACTGAAGTACTATTTACTCACCACTATTCATCAATGTCTAGTTAGTTCTATAACACTTTGAATATTATGGGCTCTCCCTCACAATCATAAGCCTAGCTTAGATCTATCACCTCATGAATACTCTTACTCTTCTAGTCAACACTTTCACTTGGTCAATACCTACACAATGACACTTCATCACAAACCCTTTTTTTAACTACAACACACTCTACCTCCTATGATGGAATCTTCACCACTCATCACTTCTACCCATAGGGGAAAACTATTCATCGGCAACTCGTCAAAACACCATCTCCCTTTCTTAGATCACTAAACCTCTGTATACTTTTCTCTAACTTTGGGCTCTTTCACTACTACTGCTCATGATCTCGTGACTCATGTTACCCTTTCGGGTGAAGATATTACCCAAGCTATAAACATACTATCCTCTTAAAGGTCTCAATTGAGTAAGGTTTAGGGAAGAGTGTACACTGGCTTTTATCTCAAATGCATGATTCATATGAACATGAGTGCATTTCTCTGAAACTCAACACTTAACTCACTCATGGGCTTCTCTCAAACCCCTCTGGAGTCTTATGACTTCTTCAAGACTCTTGCTAAGAGCAATTCATCGATAAAGGACTGACTTTTCTTTTCAACCACCTCTAGTATGACGGGTAGTCGAATGAATCTGAGAAACACGCGAGTATGAATAAATATCTATGGCATAGATTTATTGCACAATTAAGAATATGAAAGAAGTGAGATAGTTCCTAAATGTTGTAGCCTCCTATTTATAGATGTGGCGCGCTTCACATCGATAACTAGGACTCTACAAACATGGCTTCATAGACACCCTAAGACTCTTGAACTCTATGCTCTGATACCAAGTTTTTCACGACCCGAGTCTACACCTTGGACATGGTCGGTACTCGAGAATCATTTCTAGTCCCCAAGCGAACCCTCAACCTGGCTAACAACAAGCGGAAGACTAACTCAAGCATACAAAGTTTAAAACTAAATAATATTCATTGAACTCAATTACAAAATCTTTAACTCAAAGATTAACTCTGAAATAGGCAACTCAAGCCTTTAAAACATTTAACAAAATAAATGAAATAGATTTCTCAAACTCTACTATCTATCTATGAAACCTCTAAATGACAAAGATGAAAGTCGGGAAAAGACCCACAACATCCTGATAAAACTGAAAAGTAAATGAAATCCTCTGGAAGCAAGGAGGCTCACCATAACTAACTGAAACTGCAAGTGGTATTAACAAAACGCATGTTAATGATCCTGAGTACCTGTATCTGCATCATGAAATAATGCAGACCGAATGGCTTAGTACTTCGAATGTACGAGCATGTAAGGGGAATTCTAAAGCATAAACATAAGATTGAACTTGATAAAAAGGAAACATAATTACCTCTTCTCAACTCATTCAACTAAACATAACTCGATAATAAGATACTCAACTCAACGATTAGATACTAAACTCAACTCAAAAATATGATACTCAACTCAAAGGTATGATACTCCTCAAGATACTCAATTTTAGATACTCAACTCTAGATACTCAAGTCAAGATAAAGCAACAATAAAAGATACAATATATGGAAAACTTATTAAACAATAGATAGAAACTCAATGTATTGAAGAATACAATAACAACTAAATTTGTATATAAAAATACAATATAACTCTGTGGGAGATTCTCTAATCGATAATCATCACGATGAGCTATGTGATGATACAACGTCTCACCTACGCTGCCAGAACTATCCTATACCTTGCCGGTGTATAGAACTCCTCAACTAAGTGGATCAACTAGTCTATGCTAAAAAGCACTAAGGAATCATCTAAAAAGTATGACCCTTTCTACCCATGTTGGCTACATGGTTTATGGGGGTTGTGAGTTGTCTGAACTCTCCCCCATATCGGTACTCAATACAACCCCCAAAATATAACTAGCTTATATGGTTGAAAACATAACTCTCTCTATGGTTTGAGATTATTACTCAAAATCTTTCTCTAAAAAGAGATGGCACTCGACTACTCAAAACTCTTTAAGAAATTTATGTTTCCTCCTCTTTTAAATGTCAAAACATTTACTCTTAGGAATACTTAGTTCACATATATCATTTTAAAGAAGATGAACTCAACTCTACTCTTTCTCAACTCAAGTGCTCAAGTCTTAAACGAGTTTAGAAAAATTTGTAAAAGACTTCTCAAAATAAGGTTCATGCCGAATTATGGACGTGAACGACTCAATTCAAGGTTTTCCATAACCATACATAGAACTCAATACTCGGAACTCAACAACTCATAACTCAAGAACTTCAACGATACTACTTATTTCAAGAATGTTACTCTCAGAGGGTTCAAGCGGAATTATGGGCATGAACAACTCAACTCATGGACTTCATGATACTACTCATCTCAAGAATGTTCAACTCATAGGGTTCATACGGAATTATGGGCATGAACAACTCAACTCATGGACTCCATGGGTAATATGTAATAGTCCCATGATTAGGAATAAAATCTCAAAAGGGATTAGGAACCCAATACTCAAGACTTAGAACTTGAAGATACTACTCTTCTTAAAAATGCTCAAATTATGAAGTTCATGCGGAATTATGGGCATGAACGACTTGACTCGAGGGTCTACACAACAATATGGAACTCGTGTATACGACTCTTCTCTTTCTCATACTTACTTCCTCAAAACGTAGCACAAATCAATATTTGATCTCAAAGGATTTACAATTGAACTCAAATACTTCCTTGGACTCTACTCTTAACTCTCTCTTGACTTTGAATTATGAATTCAAGAGTTATGGTTCGTGATATGAAGGATCTCGTGATGATAATGTAGGTTCATAAATACATTCTCATACTTACTTACTCGATTCTTGAAACAAGTTATTAAAAGTTGTAGAAGACTCCTCAAAAAGACTCAAAAAGACTTCCTCAAAATGTTCAAAAGAACTATCAAGACTTAACTCTTAGCTCTACCTTGAATTTGAATTATGAATTTAAGGTTATGATTCATGTTATGAATGATTTCAAGATGTTTAGAAGTACTTTAGAGTGTTTAGTACTTACTTGTTCGATACTTGAAACAAGTTATTAAAAGTTGTAGAAGACTCCTCAAAAGGACTTCCTCAAAATGTTCGAAAGAACTCTCATCACTCAACTCTTAGCTCTACCTTGAATTTGAATTATAAATTCAAGGTTATGATTCATGTTATGAATGATTTCTAGATGTTTAGAAGTAGTTTAGAGTATTTAAAATCAATAGGGATTGAAGATACACTTTAAGAGAACTTAGATAGGCTAAACAACGGAAAAAGGGTGGGGGCAAGTGACCCTGGCGCACTGCTGCCGCAGGGCGCCAACCCCTAAACTTCAGAGGCAGCAACCTAGTGCACTGTCGGAGCGCCATGCCACCCCCTGCTGGCGCATCGGTGGCGCGCCGCGCCAACATTCTCCCATGCAATTCTGATGAATTTTTCTACTCCTTTTCTGACCTTAATTCGACTAAAATCGGATGGTTTCTTCCCCAATCACTTAGATTCGAACACCTAACCAAAGTACACAAAAATCTACTAAAAAACAACTCTTAAAATCCATATGATCATCTCAAGAACTCATCAAAATCCCAGCAAAACAAGATTTAGAATGAAACTCCAAGAACACTTATCATGAACTTATCATGAACTCATCAAAATCCTAACAAAACAAGATTTAGAATGAAACTCCAAGAACACTTATCAAGAACTCATCAAGAACTTAAATCCTTATATTTCAAGAACGAATTTCATTGAATAAATCATGATTGGTACATGGGTGGACGAACCTAACTCTATGGAAGCTTACATACCTCTTAGGGATTAACCCTTGGCGAAATCTGCAACCAAATCCTCAAGAACTCGACGAAATCTTGGCCTTTCTCCTCTTTTCTCTTCTTGAATTCTTTTCTAAAAACCCTAGCGTGAATTGTAAATGTGTAAACTGAACCAAATCAGTTAGACCCCTAATTAATTACTAAAAATGAATTAAATCCAATAGGGTATGGAAAAGACAAAAATACCCCTCTTAAATCTGGTAACTTTCCTTAAATAGACAGCCTGACTTAAAACTGGCATATCTCTCTCATACGAGCTCAAAAATTAGCAAACTCAGTGGCGTTGGAAAGAGAACTCAGAGATCTTTCATTTGATATCTTATGGGTCTCCTACCTCATCTTGTACTGAAAGTTATGGTCGTTTGAAGTTGACCCAAAACTTAAAAGAACTTAGGAATGACTTGGATGAACTCTCTTTAGTTCCTTTTGGAACTCAAGGTGCTACATCTAGTGATCTTAATACTAAAGAAAATTTAAATTCCTTGGTAAAATCCTACTCACAACGAAGGATGGTTCGAGTCTTAGTTCAAAAATTTTATTGGGTGTTACAATATTCTTCCTATTAACCTAATATATAATACATTGTTGCTTAACACAATGATAACTTTTATTATTCATAGAAACACGTCGGCCTAGCTAGTTTCTACATATATGGATTAACTAAAAATTATTTGAAGGAAAAATAACTTCAACATTATAAAAAATATATAAATATAATAAAGTTTCTAATTTTTTTAACTTAAAAATTGAGTTTGGACATTGTTTTGTTTGAAAAAATAAAATTTTGTGAGTAAAGTGAAATTTCACCCATAAACTAGTCTGAACTAATTTTGGAGATGAATATTCAAAATTGACCAAATTTCATGAACAAAAAATTTTTTCTTTTATTGAAAATTTCTGACCAAGGTGAATTCATTTGTCAGTTGTGTACCAATAAAAATCTAATGATACTTGTGCAAATGTTCAATTCATAATTTATTTAACTTTCTAAAAGAAATCAAAATTTTGTCACCACTTAAGAAGAGTTGTTTGTGTTGGACTCTGTCTAATGTTCAGATAGAAATAAGAAAAGTCAAAGGTAACATAACAATGTGTCATTACTTCATTAGCATCTCTAATGTCCAACCACAACATCTTCATAAAATTCTACTCTCACATAATAATCTGAATTGTCTTACATCAAACATGTACAATTTTTTCTAGAACCAAATAAACTGAATCATTATCAAAATTTTCAACTTTCTATTACAAGAAATGGATTTGATATTCCATCAGTATTACATTTACAATGAAAAAAACAAGGAATTTTTTTTCTCTTTTATATATACTTTTTTCCCTAACTATTTATCTGCTTCTAATGCAAAAAAAGAGACTAAACTCTAAAGTCATGTTTCGATAAAACAAGTCATCCTTAGAATTGAGTACCTTACTTCACTCAAATTCCTTCTCTTGAGCGTCCCTCCATAGCGGATATAAACTAAAAATGTCATTATTCTTCTTGCAATTCTTCGTCTAATTATCATATGGGGCGACACCATTTCATCATCATCATCATCATCTATGTAATCGTCTTCAAAAAATTGTATTTATTTCATTGAACAATGAAGCTTTGTTCACTGGTGTGAAATTTGTATCCTGGTTCACGATTACTTTCTATATTATGGATACATTTATGTTATAACAATGAATTTGAAAGCCATATCCATCTTCGGCTTCTTTCTGGTTAGCTGAATTTTGAAACTCCGTTTCTTGCTCCTTTGAATAAACCACTTCGCTTTTCTGAAATTCTTCAACCACAAAAAGAGAAGTCTGAGAAAAAATGAAAAAAAAAATTGGAACGAAAATATTTGAAGTTGAATTAATAGTAAAAGAGGGTAGAAGAAGGATATATATATAGGGAATGGAAATGGTTATGTGTCATGCTAAAAAGAGACGTGTCTTTAATCATGACACTTAACCATTTCCATTCCCTAGATATATCCCTTCTCCTACCCCCTTTTCCTATTAATTCAACTTCAAATATTTTCGTTCCAAAAAACATTTCATTTTTTTTCATACTTCTCTTTTTTGACTGAAGAATTTCAGGAAAACAAAGTGTTTTTTCATCAAGCATGAAATGGAATTTCAAATTTCAGCTAACGAGGAAGAAGAAGAAGATGATGAATATGGCTTTCAAATTCGTCGTTATAACAAGAAGGTAGCTATGATATGGAAAGTAATCATGAAGCAAGATACAAACTTCATACTAATGAACAAAGCTTCATTGTTCAATGAAAATAAATACAACCTTTTTGAAGACGAGTACATAGATGATGATGATGAAATGGTTCCACCCCATATGATAATTCGATGAAGAATTGTCAAAAGAATGATGGCATTTCTAGTTTGTATCGACTACGGAGGAATGCTCAAGAGGAGGAATTTGAGTCAAGTAAGGGACTTAATTCTAAGGATGGATGATTTTATCGAAACGTGAAGTTAGAGCATAGTTTTTTTTTCACATTAGAAGCAGAGAAATAGTAATGAAAAATAAAAAGTAGATAGAAAAGAGGAAAAAATATATTTTTTTTTCATTGTAAATGTAACATTGATGGAATATCAATTCCATAACTTTGTTTATTTATGATTTTGTGTATGTGTATGAATTTTAAATTAAAATTTTTAGAATTGAGATCAAACACAAATCCTGTTAAAAATAAATAAGAAAACGAGGACACATAAAATGGGAAAAGACTAAAATATACAATATTAAGAGAAATTTAGTAGGTAAGTTGGTTGACTACATCAAACCTTGTTGATGAGAATTCAGTTCCCCACTTTGTAATCTCCTTCCTCATTTTCCTTTTCAATAACAATAAAAAAAAATACCATTAAAATAAATCATACAGACGAAAGACAAATCAATTAACATTCGACGAGGAAATAAATATTGTTATCCCATTTAACTAGTAAATTACGTATTTTCAATCAAAATTTCATATTAAATGGATAACTGAGAAAATGAAAAGGAAAATGAAAAAAGGATTCAGAAATGAAAAGAACATTCAAATTTACAGGCGAACAATTAGTGCTTGAAGGGTTTTTAGGTGTTTAGGCTGAAAGGGAGAGAAATAGGAGAGTTGGGGGCGATTGGAGAAAATATAAATAAATTAGGGTTTAGAGAGGAGGAGTGTGGGTCGCGTGATTAAATAGAATGAATGGCGAAGTTTACGAAGATTAAACGGGTTGGATTTTGGGTTTTGTTTTGTGGGTCATGAATTGGATTAATTTAGGAGTTAAAATTGAATGTGAATTTCGGCTAAAGTTAACATAATTCAACCAATTTTTTTTTGAAAGAGCTTGATAATTTTATTTAGGGTTATTATTTAAATATTAAAATACTACAACGTTAATATACGATGATATTGATAAAATCATATAAAAATTAATAGTAATAAATATAATAATTAGTTAAGTACATGGTGACAAATACATATGTAATTTTGTCAGAATTAAAAATATAATTAAAATTTTAAGAAATAGGTATAATAATAGTAATAATATCAATAATAGCAGTACAACAACAACAACAATAATAATAATAATAATGATGTAATACAGAAAATATTATTTTATATATAATATGAGTGATAAAATATTACCTAAATTTTGAATAGAACTATAAGAATGTAATAATTTTGCTACATTTTTTGTTGTTTTGACATTTCAATATTGTTGCCAAAAGTGCTTTTGGCACTAAGAAACAAAGTTGTAGTGAATGTTGATGTAAATATTGTTGGAAATAATTTATGCAATGATAAATAATATTGTGACTGAAAGCTAATTATTTACACAACAAAAAAAATTATTGCAATAAATAAGATTTTATAGGTAAAGAAAATCACATTATTATGACTAATGCGATTATTTAGCAACAAAAAAAATTATTGCAAGAAATTATTTTTTTTCTCAATAAACTTAATTGTTGCAAAAAAAAAAAAAAAAGGGCAAGAAAATTGGTTGATAATCTTTCACGAATGTTTTTAGCAACAATTATTATCATGGTAAATCAGGTTTTTTTCTACAATAGCATATCACCATATTTAATTGTAGCAATGATTTATAAGTAATTGTTACAGACACATACACAAAAACTCACATATTTTTTAAAAAAAATTCACAAATTTGTGTGCATATATTTATACATATATTCCAAGGTCAATATATAAAACTAATGTACTTTAAAAAAATTGTGAACAATAGACATTTTACGTAAAATATGATTCCAATCAAGATTTTTATTGAGTTTAAGTATTTCAGGGTCATTTGACTGATTCGGATTTAAGTGATTAAATTGTACCTCGTGTAATTAAAATGATTCAAGTACAATAAGTCACTTATGTGTGAACATGTGTTAGACAACACAAAAGGATTTCTCCAGAATTATTAAGTTATTTTAGAGTTACGTTGCTATGATATATTGTATTGATTTTCGTGCAGTAAATGACAAACCTTGGCAATTCTTTTTAGTATATTTTAAATTCGATAAATATTATTTTCCATGAAAGTATTTACTCTGGCACGCCATACCTCACAACCAAAGAAAATAATAAAAACAAACATACCTACACACTCAACACAATAAACAAGACTTAAGGTGTCAAATGGTGTGAGTTGAATTTGAGGGGGAGGGGGAGTGGGGAGGGGCGGAGTGTTTATAGTGTGACTTGGGTTTAGAGGGTTGTGTGGTGTTAATGGTGTGACTCAATTTTAGATTGAGTTTTGAGAAATTAAATCAAGTGCGAACAAATTAATCCTTTGGCCATTTGTTTCAACTTTTTAATAATTATTTTTTTTTCATTTTTTTCTCTTTCACAACTCAACAAATAAAACTTGAGGTGTTAAATGGCATGACTTGAATTTGAGGATGTTAATTAGCATGACTTGAATTAAATTTTAAAAGATTAAAATAGTCTTAATCTATATAGTTTGGAGATATCAAATAACGTGATTGAATTGAATTTTGAAAGACTAAAATTAGAAATTGATCTATATAATGAATTTGGGGGTAGCACGATATTTAAATACTTGACTAAAATTTATCATATATATGTTAATTTAAATAGAAATATTAACATGACAAAAAGTGGCAATCTCACAAAAATAATGGGCTAGGCCCGTTAGGTCGGTCTGGTCTAACCCGTGATTTGATAGGGCTGGGCAACGATTTCGGAGCCCATTTTAGAAAAAGGCTTTTTAGCCCAGCGTGAATAAGTTTGCCAATTTGTGGGACTTGAGAAATATGGATAGGGCCGGCCCATTGGCCAAATAAAAATTAATTAAAAAATAAAAATAAGATAGAGTATTAAAAATAACAAGAGTCTAAACTCAAAATCTGTTTAAAGTTTGAAATATTACAATTTAAATACAAATTATGTTTTTAAAATATGAACTACATAAAATAAAAATTTCCTAATATTTCTAGGGAATCATTACATAGGCCGTAGTCTATAGAATATTGTCATAGCTTTTGTGTTTTATTATGATCATTGTAAAAAAATTAGGTTAATATTTCTATTTAGCTATTTATTCTTTTACTTGAAATCAAACTTAATAAATATTATAAAGATAACTTTATTTGTGTATTTGATTAACAAGTAGTAACACTAACATCTACTGTCTTGTCGATATTTATGATAATATTTTTAAATTATAATTTAATTTAAGAAATTATAAAAAATATACTTTTAAGAAAAGAGGGCTAGCCCAGCAAAGCCTGTAGCACACGTACTTGTAAGTTGGGCCGATCATTTTCTGGCCACACAAAAAATGAGCTAGCGCGGTTTGACCCGACAAATTTAAAAGCTTGTACGGATCAACCCGGATGAGGTCGGCCCATATTGACAGCTCTAATGGGGACTGTAAAACTATTTCTTTCTTTTAATTATTTTTCCATCTATTATTTTGTGGCTAGTCCCTAGTATTATCGTTTTACAGTTTGTTTTAGCTCTTTTTTTCATTTTCTTTTTTTCTTTCACAAACCTATTTTATTTAAATTATATATTTGCTCTATTTTTTTTACTACCTTGAATTTTTTATTTAAATATAATTTAAACGTTTTTAAAATTTATCCATTTAATGTTACTCTTTTCTTAATTTTCAAAATTAAGAAAATTTAGTTATATGTAGTTATATGTACATTTATTAAATGTAGATTATAATTCAATTTTATTAACTAGCGATAACTTCGCATTAAAGATAGTGCACTACTAAGAACACACTTTTTTTTGAAGTGACAATACAGGCATATAGTTATTTATCAAAAATTATAATCTCAAAATTAAGAAATTATAGATTTCCCTAAAATTTTCCTTTAGCATCTATCAGTTAATTTAATTTAAATGAAGAAACTACTGGAAAAAAAGTTGTACTTTCATTAATCATATACTTTCATTGATTATATTGGTCTCATTAAGAAAATCAGAATGAAAAAAACTTCGTTAATTTTTCAATAATGTCCATTAATTTAGTACAACTCAACAAAATAGTAGACCAATGATATTTGTCAATTTTGTTTTTCGGTAGAACACAACTTTTTATAAATGATGGCACTCGTAGTTATCAAATATTGAATTTACCTTTGATTCAAATGAATTATGTTTATAAATGAGTGGATTAGTGACTCGTCTAAAAGTTACTTAAGTTAAATGAATTAGATTGAAATAAATTTAAAACAAGATATAGTCTAATACCCTCAATTCTTATAAAGTTTTAAATTTTTTAATATGTCTTTATATTTTATTTAAGTGGTAAAAGATTTGTTTTTATTTGTTATACCGGCTATATATATATATATATATATATATACACAATAATATACATTATCAATATATCACAATTTAGTTGATGCAAAAGTATGTTGAATACATACCTAATTTTACACCAAAGAATACCATTCATATGAAAAAAGAAATGGTCTTTATTTTACATCGACAAAGGTGTATAGGAATAAGAATTATCCATTTTTGCGGGCACTATAAATTTCTAATCAAAGAATTCTACAAAGTACAAAGTTAGTTCTACACACTAAACGAACAAAAAATGTAGTATATTATAACGACTTGTTCCCGTCATTATGGAAAAGCCAATGGGGAAGGAATTTGGGCCAGAAAACTTTAGAGTAGTAACTTGAAAATTTCCTGCCTAGGCACGACTTGGAAAAAATCTGAGTCAGGTGAGGTCTAGGGAAATCTGGTAATCGATGAGGGATTTAATTATGATCTTGATCATGTGAGTGGATAGCCAAGAAGTTAAGGAGCCTATACGGCTTTACGAAATCAAATTCGGGCGAGTAGAACTCCCAAAACTGATCTTGCCGTGAAGGGGTAGTTTTAGAACGTTAAGGTCTGAAGGTGTGTTGCAAAATGGGAGCTTGGAACTCAAATTCCGAGTTTCTATCTCCGTGCAAGCCATCGGGGCGGGGTTAATTCTGACAAGGCGGGGGCCTCTATGGCGAGCCAGCAGTGACTTAAACAGGGGAAAAACCCCAAAAACGTTATTTTCTGCAAAACTTCATTCTTCAAAGCTAAGGGATGACCTAGGGCAGTTTCTCATCAAAATCCCACGAATTCTCACGCAGAAGGTAAGTTAATTACTCCCATACTCCGTATTTCGATTCTTAGAACTTAGAATCCTTGTTAATTATCATTGGGGGAGGGTTTTGGCCTGAAGTTAATGGTGGGAAAAGACATAGTTGAGCATTAGGTTCATGGGTTTGGAATTGGGTTGATATTTTGTTATAATTTGGGTAATTTAGGCCTCGTTTATTGATCCTTGCATTATTTAATTGATTTAGACCAAGAACAAGCCGCAAGACTCCGAAAAGGGAAGGCTCAAGTGTCTTAGGAGTATTCAGGCTTGGTTTCGAGGTAGGTGATGGTTCGACTTTTTGTTGTGTGATATATGCATGCTAATTGCTCCATTGTATACATGTATATATGTGAACAGAGAAACGTGAATCGAATCTAATGAAATGATTAAGTATGAACAATTACATGGCATGAACTTGTTACTTTACTGTGTGAATGCGTGCACTGTTCATTATGGGTGTGGTTGTGCTGACTGGACCAAGTGTCACGTTCTGAAACATATATTGGACCGGGTGTCATGTTTTGACACATATATTGGATCGGGTGTCACGTTTCGACACACTAATAGTTTAGGTGTGGATTTCAAGAGAGTACCACTTGTGATTATTCTTTCATGACTACCTGTCGTTGATATTGAAAAATTGTATCTTACTCCTGAAAAGATAATTGAATTGTGCATTGTGTATATGTGTGTTTACTATGTTGTAATTACTTGCTTATATTTCGCTAACTGGAGTAGCCGGGTGATCCTACCAGTACATCGTGGTTTCGTGTACTGATACTACACTTGCTCTTTCTTTGTTGAGTACAGGGCATCTTCAAGATGCTACTGACTGACCTCAGCTAGGAGATTATTGACCGAGACCGAATTCGAGGGTGAGCCAGTTCTTTCAGGATGCCATGGATCCATCATTAGTTTAGTCCATTCTTTTCAGACTCAGACTACATATTTAGGCTTTACTTATGTTTAGTTTTTGGGGTGGTACCCCATTTATATTAGACTTGTTGGTTAGTAGTGTTTTGGTACAATGACTTTTAGGTTCTAGGGGTTGAATTTCTGCGAGGGTTATGCTTAGTGTATTGTTAAACCTTCGGAGTTTATGGGAACTCCATATTTAATTCGTTATTTAAACCTGCTTTCGTATCTTTAAACGTCTTAGTCGGGTTGTGGTAGTGGTGGGACTGTCAATCACAACGATCTGGGTCGTGACAAGGTTAGTATCAGAGACCTAGGTTTGTTGATCTCATTGTACCAAAACGAGTCTAGTAGAGTCTTGCGGAACGGTACAGAGACTTCTATACTTTTCTTTGAGAAGCTACAGGACTTTAGAAAATCTCTCAGTTTCTTCTTCTTTTTGTACTATGACTTGATTCCAATTGGTATCTGGTGATCCCAATTGGTATCTAATCTCCTTCCCTTTTCTATCCGCAGATGGTTAACACGCGATACAATGCGCCAGGCCTGTAGCTCCCATCAATGAGCCAACAGAGGATCCCGCAGCAAGAGGTAGCGGTCGAGCCAGGGGTAGAAGAAGGGGTAGAGGCCAAGAAAGCGTGGCACCCGCCAGGGGTGAAGTCCAGTTGAGAATGATCCCAAGGAAAAGGCCGCTCCTGCACCTTAAGAAGAGGTGGAAGAGAATGTGGAGATCGAAGATGAGAAAGATGCATAGGCAGAGACTACAGGTCTTCCTCTCTTAGACCCAGTGTTAGCTCAGTAGTTCATTACTTTTCTGAAGGGGTTGGTTGGATCTGGAGTCCTTCCCACAATGCAAGTAGCTCAACCTCTAGTTAACCACCCCATTGCTGCTACCGTTCCCATGGTGGGTGGAGCATTATGCATTGATTCCTTCTTCTTCCGTCCCCTATTGGGTCATGTGATGACTGGTACTGAGCATGATATGTTGACTAAGTTTCTAAAGTTAAAGCCACCTGTGTTCCATGATTGTGAGAGTGAGGATTCCTATGAGTTCATTCTGGATTGCTATGAGAGGCTTCACAAGTTAGGCATTGTACACCAGCATAGAGTGGAGTTCATGACCTTCCAGCTTCAAGGTAAGTCTAAGCAGTGGTGTAATGGAGATCGCCAGCCTTGCCCCCACTCACCTGGACACAGTTCCATGCCTTGTTTCTGAAGAAGTATGTGCCCAGACTTTGAGGAATCACAAGAAGGATGAGTTCATGGCCTTGGAGCAGGGTGGTATGATTGTAGCTGCTTAAAGGCTAAATTCCATGCCTTGTCCAGATATGTTATATAGTTGGTGACTACAGAAGAGGAGAGGATTCGTCTATTCATTATGGGATTGAACCTCGAATTACAGGTATTGTCTGTTCACATGACCTCTACAGGTAAAAGTTTAAATGAGGTGGCAGACTTTGTGAAGAAAGTGGAAGGAGTTCGACATGATGGGCAGGCCAAGGCCTTGGCTAAGAAGCCCAAGAACAGAGGTAACTTTCATGGTTCCTACTCTAGGGGTTCACGTAGGCCGACAATTGCAGCCCTCCCAATTCAGTCAGACATGCCCGCCTCTACAGGTGGTTACTCAGGAACTCCACAACAGAATCTTATTCAGGATAGTCTGGGAGCTGCACCGGTGTCTGGCAGCAGGGCGTCTTTTTACCGCAGTTGTTACAATTGTGCGGAACCTGGACATATGAGGAGAGATTATCCCCATCCATGAATATCTGACCCCGTGCAGTAGGAGACAAGAACAGCGATACCAACAGACATCGGTAGTAATGGCAGAGTACGTCCACAAGGAGGGCGATGAGGGAAATCAGTGAGGTCGTGGCGGCCGAGGAAATGGTAAAGTAGGTAGGAGAGTAGTGCAGCCAGTCAAGGAGGTTGCCTGCCAGGATGACAGGGCTTAATTTTATGCCTTTTCGGGCAAGACCGAGACTGAGACATCTGATGCAGTGATCACATGTACTATTCTTCTGTGCGACGAATGGCTACCATTTTTTTTTATCCGGGTTCTACTTGTTCATATGTGTCAGTTCATTTTGCCTTGGGATTTGATGCGGTTTGTGATGTGCTTGATGCTCTCATCCATGTTTCTACCCTAGTTGGAGAGTCTGTCATAGTTACCCATGTATATCGTGTTTGTCATGTCCTGTTTATAGGTTTCCTGACTTGGGCTGATTTGATTATTCTGGATATGACTGACTTTGATATAATCTTAGGCATGACTTGGTTGTTCCCCTATTATGTTGTGATTTAATTGTAATGCTAAGTATGTGACTCTAAAGATCCCAGGTAGGGAAACGATAGAGTGGGAAAGGGTGTACATGTCTAAGCCACATAAGGTCATATCTTTTGTTCGGGCTAGGAAACTGGTGGGGCAAGGGTGTTTAGCGTATTTGGCCCATATTCGGGATGTTGATGCCGAGTCTCCCTCTATTGATTCTATTCTTGTAGTTTCTAAATTCAAGTAAGTGTTTCCTACCGATTTTCCTGGTATGCCTCCGTATAAGGATATAGATTTCTGCATTGACTTGGACCCGGTACTCGCCCCATCTCCATTCCTCCTTATCGCATGGCTCCGGCAGAATTGAGAGAGATTAAGGCTCAATTCTAGGAGCTTCTTGATAAAGGGTTCATCAGTCCTAGTGCTTCCCCGTAGGGTGCTCTGGTCTTGTTTGTTAAGAAGAAGGATGGTAGTTTGAGCATGTGCATAGACAACCGACAGTTGAATAGGGTCACCATTCGAAATAAGTATCCATTGCCTCGGATACATAATTTCTTTGACCAGTCTAAAAGTGCATCAGTTTTCTCTAAATTGATCAAAGGTCTAGTTATTATCAGTTAAAGATTAGGCCTCAAGATGTACCCAAAACGACGCTCAGGACCCGCTATGGGCACTATGTGTAAGATCCCGTACTTTCTTTTCTCTATTCTTGCATAATATATGTGGCGTAGTATGGCATGGTTATATGAGGTGTATATCACTTTGTATCATACATTGGTGATTAAGATTGCAAATGGGTAGCAATATCAAGGAACTAAACTAAAGTTTTAGGTCAAAGGGACCGCTCAAACAAAGTTCATGATTAAAGAAATGGCTCGGGTAGAACTCCGCCAGTTTGAAGGATTTAAATTGTCCCATGCCTTGTGGATAAGCCTATAAGTGTACAACACGCTAAGAATAGTATGTTAGGAGGTATTATAATAGCACAAGGGTCGTATGTTAGGTTTTGAAGTCAAGAAAATTAGTGAAACTAAGGTCAGCAAAAGTTATCGAAGTTTCTCTAATAATATTCTCTTAACTTTGGGTCAAATGTCTTAGATGTTTTCTCTCAATATATAAAGAGTTAGAAGGCCTATGACCCATCAAATCGAAGGCCTACGAGTCTAGTTTGCAACAAACAAAACCACATATCCAACCAACATCGGAGTAAAAAGTTATGAGGGTTTTACTGCGAACTGCTTGGGCAGAATCCGGGTCACGATCCGGGTCGGGTCAATAATGTGGTATGTCGGCTTACTTAACGTTTTAAGCAACAAAAATATTTCTTTTCACTCCCTGATCAGAAATAAAGCTTAAGAGAGGGTTCTAGTGGAGTTCTTGCATGATAAAGGTTAGTTTTTGACGATATCTACCATTAAAGGTTGTCCCCGTGCCTAGAACGTGATCTCTACATGTGGCAATCGTTTTCCCTTTCTATTAGCTGCATTTGGAGCTAGTTTTTGAAGATATAAATTTGTAGTTATTGGTGTTTATTCAAGATCATAATTTCATTTTATAATACCTCGGGAGCTAATGAAACTATTTTAGTAAAATCTAAAAAAGGTACTGTTAATAATCCCGCAGGTACTGAAACCTTAATTGTTATTTGAATAAGTAAAAGTTTTGTCTTGGTTAGAGTGGGGCACTCATATTGAAGAGCATGTACAAATATTCAAGGTTTACACTTGGTTAACTAAGGTAATCATCTCGGACTCTCTTATGATTGTTTTTATGAAGTTTTACGGACGTTTCGTCAAGTTAGGGCCATATGTCAAATCTGCCAATTTAAAATCAATTATGAATTGTTTATAGGTGCGTACCAGCTATGTATATATAGTGTTTGTGAAACTTAGGACATAAGGAAAAACTTGTGTGTAGAAGCTACGGCCATTCGAGCGTTCATTAGAATAATATGTTAAGGCTATGCTCTGTCCCTCATTTTAGCACCACTCCTAGCAAATTCCTAAAACGCCAAATGTGATATTTTGCTATTGTCTTGCTAGAAAGACCTTCAGTGAAATGCATTGGGATCTGAGCTGAATTATTTTCATGATTCTATTATTTTGATATTCCACTCGTTCGGGTAAATAGAGTATTCGACATCTACATGTCATTTTATCGGTTTCCTTGATTATATGTCCGCATGTATGAATTCTTATTCTTCTTTGGGTGATGTGACTTAAAATATCACGGCAGACCCTTATTACTTGTAGCCAGCCCTCTTTCCCTACTAAAGTTATTATGAAAAATCTTTAAAGTAACTCACGATCTTCAAAACACTCAAATATAACTTAAATGTTTAAACTATTAAAACACTTGGTTTTTGAAATACGTCCTTTATAAATTATCTAGGAACCAAGTTAGGAACTAAGTAAATCACCTTAAACTTGTTATGAATAACTACAAGGTTAGGTTATCTTTCTAAAATTAGAGCTAACTTTTCTAGCTTATTTTAAAGAGCATATGAGGTTCCATGAGATGGTTACATGTTATACGAAAGTGATTATGGGGTTATGAGAACAAGACTACAAACGGGCCAAGATTGGCATCATGACAACAGTAACATATAGGTGTTATAAATCCATGACATGACATGCTACTCATTCTACACCCGAGCTATAATCGGAAGGTATGGGGCCTATTGCCTATATTTATACGTATGAGACACTGATTGTCATTAGTTGACGTATATGATATCGGTTAGCTACCGGGAAGCTTGGGTATGTCATGCATTTACACACACACACACACACATATATATTCATGGCATACAATTATACGAGCATACCATGCATATTTAAATAGTAGGAGGCCGTATATTATGTCAGTTAGCTATCGGGAAGCTTGGGTATGTCATGCATTTGCATCTCTCTCTCTCTCTCTCTCTCTATATATATATATATATATATATATATATATATATATATATATATATATATATATATTCACGACATACAATTATACAAGCATACCATGCATGTTTAAATAGTAGGAGGCCAAATGTCAGCTAAGGAAATTATTTGAGTTTCAGTTTAAGGTGGTATCTCTATTACCCCTTTTCAGTAACTATTTATGATTCTACTTTCCTCTTTACATACCAGTACATTTTTATTCGTACTGACATCCCATTGCCTGGGGACGCTGCTTTTTGTTTCATGCGAGCAGGTTCAAGCAGGGATTCTAATCGACCAACCCGCTAGGATTCAGGTTCAACTTTGAGTTGGTAAGCTCCATCTTATCTTGGGGCTATCCGAGGAGGCTTACTTTTATTGTATAGTTTGGGTATAGTCGGGGCCTTGTCCCGACAGTGCTTATGTCACTCATAAAGGCTATTGTGGACACAATATTCTAGGTTTTCTTTTGTATGTTTTAATCTCCAGCCCATAGACTTGGCGTGTATATATGTGTGTGTAAGTAGGTATGTCTTCAATTGTCGCCTCGCCGACTAGCTAGTACATATTTATTTTTTTGGTTTGTCTACCAGTGTTTGTATGTTCTATTCTCATTCAGGTCATGATCTTCAATGTCCAGGATTCACTTTTTAGAGGTTGTGCTGCCCAATCTTTTTGTCTCACAGTTTGGTTAGCTAGTATGTTTTAGTGGGTAACTTGATCTAATAGGGTATCTAGTGCCAGTTACGCCCCCTATTCCGGGGTGTGACACTACGAGTTCTTAGTGATGTAGTCTGGGTTTACCAATGCACCTGCAACCTTCATGAGTTTGATAAATGGTGTGTTCAAACCATTCTTGGATTCTTTTGTTATCATTTTTATTGATGACATTTTGGTTTATTCGAAGAGTAAGGAAGAGCATGCCGACCATCTTCATATTATTTTGGGTGTCCTTGGAAAACATAAGTTGTATGAAATTTTTTCCAAGTGAGCTCTGGTTGACTTCGGTTGCCTTTTTGGGGCATGTGGTTTCAAAAGAAGGAGTAATGATAGATCCCCAAAGGATCGAAGCAGTCAAGAACTGGGTCCGGCCTAGCTTTGTGACGGAAGTTAAGAGTTTCGTAGGGCTCAACAGCTACTATCGACGGTTTGTGAAATTTTTTGCTTCTATCCTTACGCATTTGACAGGGCTGACCTAAAAGGAGGTGCCTTTCGAGTGGACCGACAAATGTGAAGAGAGTTTCCAGAAGCTTAAGACTCTTCTGACCAAGGTGCCTATTATAGCACTGCCGGTGTAAGGTAAGGATTTCATTATTTATTGTGATGCTTCACATTCGAGTTTGGGTGTTGTGTTGATGCAGGATAATAATTTCATAGCTTATGCATCGTGGCAGCTGAAAGTGAACGAGAGAAACTACCTGACGCACGACTTGGAGTTGGCAACGGTAGTGTTTGCTCTCAAGATATGGCGGCATTACCTTTATGGTGTCAAGTGTGAGGTGTTTACTGGTCATCGTAGTCTACAGGATGTATTCACTCAGAAGGACCTGAATCTGAGACAGTGAAGGTGTATGGAGTTACTCAAGAATTATAATGTTACCATCCAATATCATCCGGGTAAGGCTAACGTAGTGGCAGACACATTAAGCCAGAAGACGGTGAGTATGGGTAGTCTAGCTTGGGTGTGTCCAAGCAACCTTTGGTCAACGAGATTCAAACCTTGGAGTATAAGTTCATGCAGTTGGGCATCTCAAAGAAAGGTGGGGTGTTAGCCAACATTTAGATTAGGCCCACATTCATTGAGAAAATCAAGGCCAAGTAGTTTAAGGATGAGAGTTTGAATGAGCTCAGAAAGAAGACAGTGTTTGGAAAGGCACAAGATATGGCTCTTGATGCGGGTGGTGTGCTAAGTTTTAAGGGAAGAATTTGTGTTCCCCAAGTGGATGACTTGATTCAGAAGATGTTGACAGAATCTCATGGTTCGCGGTATTCCATTCATCTGGGTGTGACCAAGATGTACCGAGATTTGAAATGACTTTATTGGTGGCCTGGTATGAAGAAAGACATAGCTGAGTTTGTGGCTAAGTGCCAAAACTGTCAGCATGTAAAGTACGAGCACCAAAGGCCTACAGGTTTGCTTCAGCGAATGGCAATTCCTGAATGGAATTAGGAAAGGATAATTATGGATTTCGTGGTTGGTCTTCCCAAGACCTTGGGGAAGTTTGACTCCATTTGGGTGGTGGTTGACAGACTGACCAAGTCAACCCACTTCATTCCAGTCAGAGTAGACTATAATGCTCAGCAGTTGGCTAAGTTTTATGTGAAAGAGATAGTGAGGCTGCATGGATTGTCCCTTTCCATCATCTCGGACCGTGGTACGTAGTTCACATACAAGTTTTGGGGAAAATTGCATGAGGAGTTGGGCACTCAACTCACTTTTAGCCCGGCCTTCCATCCACAGACGGATGGGAAGTCAAAGAGAATTACTCAAGTGTTAGAGGACATGTTGAGGGCCTTTGTGATTGACTTTGGAGGGCATTGGGATAAGTTTCTACCTTTGTGTGAGTTCTCCTATAATAACAGTTACCACTCCAGCATTGACATGGCACCGTTTGAGGCACTTTATAGGAGGGGATGTAGATCACCCATAGGGTGGTTCGAGGTTGGAGATGTGAAACCCTTGGGGTTAATTTGGTGAAAGATGCTTAGGATAAGGTGAGAAGCATCCAAGCTAAGCTTCTAGCAGCCTAGAGTCGACAGAAAAATTATGCAGACCGTAAGGTAAGGGACATAACATTTTCAGGCTGGTGAGCAAGTTCTTCTAAAAGTGCCACCCATAAAGGGGGTGATGATTCGGCAAGAAGGGCAAGCTTAGTCCTCGATACATCAGCCCATTTGAGATTCTTTACTGTGTAGGGCCAGTGGCTTATAGCTTGTCTTTACCGCATAGCCTATCTAGAGTTCATCCAGTGTTTCATGTCCATGTTGAAGAAGTATCATGGGGACGTTTTGTTAGACAAAGACCTTCAGTATGAGGAGAAAGCAGTTACAATTCTTGATCATGATGTTCGTAAGCTGAGGACCAAGGAGATAAAGTCCTTGAAAGTTCAATAGAAACATTCTCCGATTGAAGAAGCTAGTTAGGAAACTGAGAAGGACATGCGAGACAGGTATCCCAAGCTATTCGAAGATTCAGGTACTACTCTACTCTTGCCTTAGCCAATTTTCCTAGTTTATCACTCGGGGACGAGTGGTGGGTAAATTGGTGTATATTGTAATGAGATGTTCCCGTCGTTATGGAAAAGCCAATGGGGAAGGAATTTGGGTTAGAAAACTTCTGAGTAGTAACTTGGAAATTTCTTGCCTAGGCTAGATTTGGATTAAAGCTATGTCAGGTGAGGTCTAGGGCAATCCGGTAATGGATAGGAGATTTAATTATGAGGTTGATCGTGTGAGTGGATATCCAAGACGTTAAGGATCCAGTATGACTTTACAAAATTGAATTCGGGTGAGTAGAACTCTTAAAACTGATCTTGGCGTGAAGGGGGAGTTATAGAACATCAAGGTTTGATGGTGTGTTGCAAAATGGGAGCTTGGAACTCAAATTCTGAGTTACTGTCTCCGTGCAAGCCGTCGAGGCAGGGTTAATTTCGCCAGGGCGGGGCCGTTGTGGCGGGATGGGTCCCACTATGGCAGGCCAGTCGCGACTTAAATCAGGGAAAAACACCAAAAATGTTATTTTCTACAAAACTTCGTTCTTAAGAGCTAAGGGACGACCTAGGGCAGTTTCTCATCAAATTCCCGCAAATTCTCGCGCCAAAAATAAGTTAATTACTCCCCTAATCCGTATTTTGATTCTTAGAACTTAGAACCCTTGTTAATTATCGTTGGGGGAGGGTTTCGGCCTGAAGTTAATGGTGGGAAAAGCCCTAGTTGAGCATTAGTATCATGGGTTTAGCCTTCGGATGATATTTTGTTATCTTCCGGGTAATTTAGGCCTCGTTTATTGATCCTTGCATTAATTAATTGTTTTAGACCAAGAGTAAGCCGCAAGACTACAGAAAGGGAACGCTCAAGTGTATTAGGAGTATTCAGGCCTGGTTTCAAGGTAGGTGATGGTTCGACTTCATGTTGTGTGATATATGCCTGATAATTGCTCCATTGTATACATGTATGTATGTGAACACGAAAACGTGAATCGAATTTAATGAGATGATTAAGTATGAACAATTGCATGCCATGAACTTGTTATTTGATTGTGTGAATGTGTGCACTATTCATTATGGGTGTGGTTGTGCTGACTGGACCGTGTGTCAAGTTTCGACACATATATTAGACCGGGTGTTACATTTCGACACATATATTGGACCGAGTATCATTCTCTGACACATGTATATTGGATCAGGTGTCACATTCTGACACACTAATAATTTGGGTGTGGGTTCCATGAGAGGACCACTTGTGATTATTACATTCATGACTACCTGTCGTTGATATTGGGAAATTGTATCTGGCTCCTGAAGTGATAATTGAATTGTGCATTTTGTATATGTGTGTTTACTATGTTGTAATTACTTGCTTGTATTTCGCTGACTGGAGTAGCCGCGTGATCCTACCAGTACACACTGTGGTTTCGTGTACTGATACTGCAATTCCTCTTTCTTTGTTGAGTATAGGGCATCTTCAGGCAGCTACTGACCGACCTCAGCTAGGAGATGATTGACCGAAACTGGATTCGAGGGTGAGCCAGTTCTTTTAGGCTGCCATGAATCCATCATTAGTTTAGTCCATTCTTTTCGGACTCAGACTACATATTTAGGCTTTACTTATGTTTAGTTTTCAGGCTTGTACCCCTTTTTCTTAGACTTGTTGGTTAGTAGAGTTTTGGTACAATGACTTTCCGGTTCTAGGGGTTGAATTTCCGCAGGGGTTATGCTTAGTCGTTGTTTTGTTAAACCTTCGGAGTTTATGGGAACTTCATAATTAATTCGTTATTTAAATCTGTTTTCGTATCTTTAAATGGTTTAGTTTCTTTAAGTTGCTTAGTCGGGTTGTGGTAGTGGTTCTCCCACCAAAAGGTTAGTGTGGATGCCAATCACGATGGTCTGGGTCGTGACATATATGATTTATTGAGGAAATATTCATAAGGACCATCTAAAATCTAACATAAAATATCAAGTTAATTCATAACGTTGTTTGTTGCCTTTGAATACCAGCCCAGTACCAAACGTTTAAAAAAATGGAGGAATCCAGAGGTCCTATTCACAAACCACTCTAACAATTGTCTAATACATTGACATAAAATATCAAGTTAATTCATACATCTTTGCATAATTTCAAATCTACCTATAATGGCTCCAAGTTCCGAATGACAATGGCAAAGTTAAGCATCTAAGTTAATTGAGCAAAATAATATGACAATATAAACTTTATAACATTTTATATATATATAAACATCATGTCCAACAAATGTATGTTATCCAGTTAAATCATATGCAAGTATTATTTTAATATAAATTATACCGCCAAAAATACAATTGTCCATATCTTCAACACCTTAAATTAGTCAATTCAAATAGGCTATATATACTATCATTTGGTAGATATATATATTTATTTATTCAAGTAGAATAACTCACAATTAATTAAAATAAAATAAACGAGAAAAATAATTGATTACCAAATAGACGTGTCTTTATTCTTTTAGGTTGATTTGGCTTATCACTGTCCACGAGGCACAATAAGTTCCTTGTCATTTTATGTTTTTACTAGTTTTTTGTTTTCCATTCAGTCCCTTTATTATAGTTCGATTATTTTAGATTTGTGTTGCATAAGGACCATTCGGGAGGGAACGCTTTTTATCAAAGACTTTTTTTTCATATCCAAAATTCAAACTTAAATTTTCTAATTAAGAGAGAAGCAATCACTTAAATTTTCTAATTAAGAGAGAAGCAATCACATCCGCTACACCATATCTCGTGTGGCAATTTATGTTTTCTACTGTCAATGCTATTATTGGTTTTGATGAGGAATCGTCAATTAATTATTTTTCTTATTCTAATTCATCAATTGAATTTAAATCGTTTAATTAATGTAACAATTTCCCAGTTCACCCTCAAGTTATGAAATTTCTTCTTTCATAATAACACCACCTTTGAAAAGAAAAAGAGAAAAACAATTTAGAAAAATCCATTTCAAATTGTTCCATATATAGTCCTTGATATGTCATAATATGGTTGTTATTCTTAATTAATATGTTGTGAAAATGAGGAAATTTCTGAATTCTAATTGCTTGTTGTTGTCATTTTCTATAGAAGTTTACTTCATTGATGCACTACAACTTACAACAAAAAGTTTTATTATATGACTTTTTTTTTCTGCAAATAACTTCATAAAAGTTTTGTCTATTTCCACAATTAGTGCAATCATCAACATCATAGATATATAGAAACCCCCATATTACTTCCAATTATGCTTAGAGAGTCATCAACACAACACTTTAGAGGTAAATTTGGTAATTTCTAATCCTTAAAGCCATGGTCTTTAGGATCTCCTCATTAATTATACGATAGTGTAACAATGATATACCTATGAGCAATGTTTTAAAAGGTAGACTGCAAGGTGAGACGTTTTATGCAACATGAGAGTAGAAGAAAGCCCTACTATATAGGGAATAAGTCTCATGAATTTACGAGGCGTATATCTTATATATCTTCAATTTTATATTTTTATTACTAAGTAAATAAGAAAAAATCAAACTACTCTATAATTATTCAAATAAGTTTAAATAGATGACCAACAATGTAGAAAAGAAAATATTATAATTATTCTTTGAGAAAGGTTAAGCACAAAAAAAATGATAATAAACAAGTCAATCTCCACATCTACTAGTCCTTCCCACCCTCGATTAACTATATTTGCAATGATTAATATGTATCTATTATAATTAAGAAGGATAAAAAATATAAAAGCAATGACAAAAAATGAATTAAGTTGTCTCGGAACATAGTGCTATGTAATTTCTATTTTATCAACTTCAGACATAATTATTTAAAAAACTATTTATAGCAGTATCATTTTCTATGAGAGTTGCTTTATTTATATATTTTAAGAAAAGTCACAATAGCATGATAACATGATAGTATAAAGTATAAATATTTTAAAGTAATAATAAAATATGATTTTTAGAAAAAAAAATACCTTAAAAATAATAGAAATTAAATTTAATGCTCGGGGCATACATTTTTACGTTCGGGACTTAAGTTTTTTCTCTCCAGAGTTACCCCTTATATTCTAGGGTGAACGCCCTATGAATCTACATCTTTCATTAACACCCTGAAATGTTTTTTGTATGTCCTACCCCAATATTCGCCACGTAAATGCCTTTAAAAACACTGATTATAAGACATACTTGAAAAAACATTCATGGAGGAAACTTTGTTAGATCGTCGCAATAAAGAAGAATATCAAAAAATTGTGGTGCAATAACTAGAATATCTTTGTCATTAACCAAATCATCTGATTCAAATTTTGGATATAAAAAAGTAGTAGGTATTTTTTTTTTTTAATAAACACATACCTCACAAATTTTAATTAACCGAAGCTACATATAAGAGCTAATAACATCAACGGGAAACAAAAAGAAATTCTTAACCAAGGAAAATCTCACGTGTGCATTAATATTATCATCATCATATAATACCACTAATATCAAATGTACACAATACACAAATTTTATTTGGGATAAATTTTTATAATAATCTTCAATTGAATTTTTTTTACTTTTAGAAGTATATCATAATAGGCCAATAACTAAACCTGTAAATTAGGCTGGTCTGTTCGATTTTGGTCCATAAAGGTCGATCCGGTAATGTCCCAGGACCAATAAGGCCTGGATTGGCAGCCGGCACACTATAATAGTGGGGTGGGCCGGTTCGGATAAAAATAATGCCTAGGCCGGTAAGGCTGGCCCGACAAGGGATCGGTACGCGGCCCACCGGTGCATCGGCCCGGACCAGCCTGGTAAGTAAAAAAAATTAATTGGGTATATCCGTTGGGCGACTTTTTCATAAAGTTGTTGTTAGGCCAACGACAACGGCCACTTTCTAAAAAAAGTGGTTAAACTGCATTTCTTTTAAGAAATAAATATTTTAATACACAATATTTTTCTAGAAATACCAACACATTTTTTTATTTTTCCTTCATCAAATCTTCTATTTCTCTCTCAATTTCTCAATTCTATCTTGTGATAACAATTTTATATTATATTTTGCAATTAACAATATCAAGTGGAAGTTTTCAACTTTAAGTGTTCAACATTTCATTAATTTTACGATTCTTTCTTTAATTTCAGATTATGGCAATTTGGTATATTTGTTCCTTCTCTTGCTTTTATTTACTATATTAGTTATAGAATATTTAATCCTATTATTTTTGTGTTTATAATTTGTATTATTTTAATTTGCATAATGAAAACGATAAAAAAAAAAGGTAGAAATGTTGAAAATTTGTGTTCTAGAGGTAGTAGTGGTAAGAAAAAAAATATTTACAGTAGAGATAGTACAAGTAAATTTTATGCTTGTATGCCTAACGCACCCACCTAGTGAAATTGGAGAAATAGGTGTAGGTGCACATGATATAAATAAACGTGACTTACAAGAAAATTACAGTACAGAAGAACAAAATGTGGTAGAAGTAAAACAAAATAATAGTGAAAATAATGATGATGATGTTACACCAACTAGTCTTGCTATTATTATCGGTAATGGTCAATCTAGAACTTGTAATCTACCTCCACGACCTATAAAAGAAAGAAAAAAACTAGTTTAGTATGACATTATTTTACTCGAGTAGTCGGAACAACTAAAGTTGAATGTATTGTGGCACACTATTTGAGCATAAGACCAGGGGTAATAAAGGTGGGACATGTCATTTGGTTAGACATCTAGATGATAAACACCCTGATTGAAAAGAACGAATAGAACAAGGCATTGATTTTACTGGACCAATCCAAGTAGATTAGTCCCACATATCAGAAAATTAATTGGGATGTATAATAAAATGAGGGATCGTGAAGAGTTAACGAAAACGATAGCTTATGGTTGTCTACCTTTTTCATTTGCTTCTTCTGATGCTTTTATTCATTATATACAATCAGTTTGTAATCTCATGTTTAAATGTATTCCTAGAAGTACTTGTCGATAAGATATTTTTCGACTTCATGGGTAGTATGCATACTATTTACGTTAGTTATTAACAAATTTCCATGTACAGTTTCTCTTACTTTTGATCTTGGTCGTGCTATAAATAAAAATGATTATTTAACTATTACTTGTCATTGGATAGATAATGAATTTGTCATGCAAAAACGTACTTTAGCATATCAATATGATAAAGACCGTAGATATGCTACACAATTTATTTTTGAATCTATAGCTATGCTCGCAAAATATTATAGTCTAGAACACAAAGCGAAATGTATTTCTTTTGATAATGCATCTAACAACATTGCTTCTATTGATTCATTAAAAGTCAAGCCTAATCCTCGTTTACAGGATATTTTTCATCTTAGATGTGCTTGTCATATATATAATTTAATTGTAAAATATGATCTTTATTATTTTGATCCCACTATTGAAAAAGTTAGGCATGTTGTTGCTTTTATTCAAGGAAATAATAGAAAGGTTAGACTTGAAGAATTTAAAAGAAAATGTGAGGAAAATAATCTTAGATCAAGATTAATGCCCGAAGAAATAGAGACTAAGTGAAATTCTACATATGATTTTTAAAAAAACTTGCTACATTATAGAGTGCCTATAACTATAACTTTTAACCAATGTGCATATAAATTTCCTAAAGTCATGTTGCAAGAATCTGATTGGGTTAAAATTAATGATGTTGTTGTTTTTTCAAAAAAAGTTTATGCCGCTACTGTCGTATTTTTCGATGCTTATTATCCTACTGTTTGTAGTATTTTAGCTTATGTAGCCGACCTTGCTATTTTGTTTAGTGAATATAAACTTAAAGAAAATCATACAACGGCTATTACTGAAATGATTGAAAATTTTTAAAAATATTAATTTCCTATTCCCCCTATTTATTTGTTGGTGCTATGTTAAATTAGTGTATGAAATTTGCTATTATGTCTGAATTTGTTCGTATTATATATAGTGCTTTCGAAATTCAAGCTGATGAGGAACCTAGTATGTTTAAGACTTTGAGTGATACAAATAATCATATTCAATCATTATATAATTATTATGTCACTTTACTTGATAATGCTACGCCTACTCATGTTGTTCATCTATCTCATCCTTCAAACAAGTCATCATCTTCTAAAAGACGGGCACATGGTATGCCTGCCTATTTGTCATTAATTTATCTGTTTGGAATAGAATACAACATACATCTCAAAGCAGTATAAATCGGGACGAGCTTACTTATTATTTGAAACAGGCCCCAGAGAACTATCAAAATAATATTAGCACACTGGATTGGTGGAAGAACAACCAAAAAAAATATCCAGTACTTTCCACATTGGTGAGGGATGTGCTAATGTTCAATGTCAATCGTTGTATCAGAGAGCACATTTAGTCAAGGAAGACAGCAAATCGGAGATAATCGTCATTCATTGGGAAGCAATGCTATGAATGTTTTAGTTTGCCTCAGAGATTGGATTAGATCAGAGCGAAGAAACAAAGGAAAAACATAAAATATGGGAGAAGAAGAACTTGGAGAAATAATGCCAATTGGGGATCCTTCGGCACAAGCAAGTCCAAACTACGGATTAGTTGGTTTTGAAAATTGTGTGCCAATTCCTATTAATGTTAATACAGATGAATTGGAAAAAATAATTCGAAATATGTAGAATTTACATTTTACAATTTATTAGAGACAAATAGTTGTAATTTTGTAACTTTGAATGTTTTGAATTTTATCAATATATTAATAAAGTCAAAGGCTCATTGAGTCTTTGCATTTCTTAATTTTTTTCATAAAATTACTATGTCTTCAATTAAATAATTTTAATTACTTAATATTGAAAATTAAAATTTGTAGTCACTATAATAAGTCAATACTTGAAAAAATAATGTTAACAATTATTTACTGAAACAAATACTTGAAAATATTATATATTAAGTAGTATATTGTGTATAGATTAGAATTAAATATATAATATAATAAAAGTATTCTAAAATAATAGGTTGTATACCATGTGTATATTAGAAGTATATATAAGGGAAAATTACGCGGTTAAGCAAACTTATACTACTTAATTACTCATCATAGCTATAGTTTGCTATAATTACCATCCGCGACAAATATTAACCATTAATTACGTGGGCTGACTTTGAGTTGTATAATTAGCCACGTTTGTATAATTCGCAACTAGCAATTCTTCGTTTGATTTGTATTTGTATACGACGATGATTTCTTTTAGTTTTTCAGTTTTGTCACCATATATTCAATCTTTTTGTGCATAACTTTTTAAAGTTTGTATAAACGTGTAGTTTTGAATTTTGTATAATATAATTTATATGATGTAATTTGTATAACGGTTCAAAGTTCATATATTTATGTTTGTATCAATTCGTTATTTCAAGTTTTATCATATTTGTATAATTTCAGACTTTATATTACTCAATTATACAAAAACACATGAATTATACAAACATAGCCATGAATTATACAAATGAGATGTGAATTATACAAATTATTACCCTCTCTCGCTCGCCTCTCTCCTCCCTCTCCCAATATCGCTCGCTCCTATCTTCCCTCTCCCAATCTCGCTCCCCTCTCTCCTTCCTTTCCTAATCTCGCTTGCCATATATACAAAATGCATATGTATAATATACAATTATCTAACCGATATACATATACAATTCACATCTCTCCCACTCTCTGCCCTCTCTCACTCTCCTCTCTCTCCCAATCTCGCTCACCCTCTCCTCCCTCTCCCAATCTTTCTTGCCTTATATACAAATGCATATGTATAATATACAACTATCTAATCGATATTCATATACAATTCACCTCTCTCCCACTCTTTGCCCTCTCTCGCTCCCCTCTCTCCTTTCTCACCCAATCTCGCTCGCCTCTCTCCTCCCTATAACATGTAGATACAAATTGTAATTATCAAACTATAGTTATGGAGTGTTTGAGTGGCTATATGCGAAAGTTCATCTATATATATTATAATGTAAGTATTCTAATATAATAGATAGTATATTGTGTGTATATTTTGTATATATTAGAAGTATATATATAATATAATAGATATAGTGTATATATATATATATACTATATAATGTAAGTATTCTAATATAATAGATAGTATATTGTGTGTAAATTTCGTATACATTAGAAGTATATATATAATATAATGTAAGTATCATATTATATTAAGTAGTATATTGTGTATATAATAGAAGTATGTATATAATATAATATAATAGATATAGTGTGTGTATATATATATATATATCCTTCATGCAGTGAATAAATCCTTCCATAAGACACCTGTAGAAGTTGATAATGGTTTGTTAGATGTCTACATAAGATATATAATATGTAACAGTAATCAAATGAAAGCAACATATTACCTTTGAGGCTCCAGAGAAAAACTAAAGAAGGTGAGCTTAGTTTTGCCACTGAATCATTACTAATGTTTTGTCTTCTCTAACAACTGTTATCGTGTAAAATAATGGAGCTCGACCATAACTTCCGCCTTACCTTTGAGAATTAAACGTTAAACAAATATTTAAAAGTCAAGAACAAACAATACATGGTTTCCTTCAACTTTTTATTTTTATCATATTGGTGAATAATGTACTAAAGGCTATAGCTAGGCAGATATGATTTATTATTGAAAATATATAGACATAGTCTAGAGATATCTTTTATTGCCTTCTGTTTCTTAGATTTAGTTACTGACATATACTCTGAAGTTATAAAAACACATACAATTTCTCTGTTAATGTTGCCCAGGATAAAAACAGAAGCTAACAATATAATCAATGAACATATTTAAAGAAGTACTTACTACTATAGCTTAATTTGTGCAGCACACGTGGTTTGCTGAAATTACTCATAGTGCGCGTGTTCCTACAAAAAGACACAAAGAATTAACATTAGCAGCAACAATTAATCACCACAAAAGTATATAAAAACGAATATAAGCTCTTATCGAAAGGTCTACATTAGTTCAAATGTGGATTTATATGGTAAGAACACAACTTAAATAGGTTAACTATATTTAGCAAAATGACATGACACTAACATGGATAAGAAATTAACATTATCATATACATGTGAGAAAGAGATAAGCTCAAATTTATATCTATGTCATCGAACATTATTGATCATGTTTCAATCTTGCATCAAGCCATTATTTTTTTGAAGGCAAAGCATACAGTAACTGATGAGAAGAGAGTTGAGGGGGGAGAACAAAGAAATATCTGAAATTGCCTTTTGTTACCATGTGACAGGAAAATATTGTCACGCCTCGAGCCTACACCCTGGACGTGGCTGGCACTCGAGAACCATTGCTGGCCCAAAGCGAACCCTTGGCCTGGCTCAACTCATAGCGGAAGACTTACTCAACAATAAAAGAAATCAAAAGATAAACTTATGTAATAAACTCAAAATGTTTAAACTTATGTAATAAACTCCGAATGTTTTTAAAGGAACATTCAACTAGCCAAAGTGGAAACTCAAATCTCAGACCTCAATAACTGAAATGAACAAGACTAATGAACTATAACTATCTATCTATGAAGCATCTATTAACTGAGATGGATGTCGGGACAAGACTCACGACTTCCTAATAAAACTAGAATGAATAAAGTAAACAAGGGATCCTCCGAAAAGCAAGGAGGCTCACCACACTGAAGCTCAACTGGATCAACGAAGTGCTGGGTAATGACCCTGGTTACTGTATCTGCATCATGAAAGATACATGCCAAATGGCGTCAGTACATGAAAGTAAAAGTATGTGAGGGGAAATCTAAACAAGACATAATATTGAACTGGAACTGAAAGAAACACTTACCTCGTCTCAACTCTACTCAACTCATTTCAGTATAAAGAAATAATGAAGATGCAGTTTATATAAAGCATGTAAGACAGTAATTAACAACTCAATATATTTAATATACAATAATATCTCATATGTATGTAAAAATACAAAACATGCTCTGTTTGGGAGATTCTCTTAACCGAAAACGATCACTATGAGCTATGTGATGTTACAACGTCTCGTCCACGCTGCCAAAACTGTCTTATACTTTGCCGGGGTATAGAACTCCTCAACTAAGTGGATCCACTAAGCTATGCTTAAAAACAATAAGGAATCATCTAAAAAGTACGATCCTCTCCACCCACGTTGGCTACATGGTTTATGAAGACTTGAGTTATCTGAACTTGTTCCCATATTTGTGCTCAATACTACTTCCAAAATGTAACTAGCTCATATGTTTAAAAACATAACTCTTTCCGTGGTTTGAGATTATTACTCAAAAAGTCTTTCTCTTAAAAAAGATGGTACTCAAAGTTTCTCATGAAAACTCCTTTGAAAATCGGTGTTTCCTCTCATTTTAAATGTGAAAACATTTACTCTTGGGAATACTTAGTTCCAATATATTATTTTTAAAGAGAATGAACTAGGTTCTACTCTTCCTCAAGCTCAATGCTTAAGTCTTAAAAAGTGTTTAAAACAATTGTAAAAGACTTTTGAAAAGACTCCAAGAAACTCTTTAGACTTGACTCTTAGTTCTACCTTGAATTTGAATTATGGATTCAAGGGTTATGATCTCATGTTATGGATGATCTCATGATGTTTAAACATACCTTAGAGTGTAGGAATCAACTAGAAAACATAGGTACGATTCGAGGGAACTCAAACAGAAAGAAGTGGTAAAGGGTAGAGGACCTGGCGACCCTAGGGTACTGAGTGGCGCAGGGCGCCAGACCCTGAACTATAGCAGGTGGGTTGGGGCTCACTGAGTGGCGCGGCGCCCCAAGGCCCTACCTACAAACACTTTTCTCTGGCGCACTGAGTGGCATGGTGCGCCAGCCCTTGCCCAGAAAACCAGACTAATTTTCTTGTTCGTTTTTCGACTCTAATTTGTCTAGATTCGAATGGTTTCTTCCCCAATCACTTAGATTCGAATACTCAACAATAGTACATAGGAATCTACTCCAACAACAACCTTAAAAATCATACAATTATCTCAAGAACTCATCAAAACCTCAAAATCAAGATTTATGAAGGAAATTTTAACAAAACTAATCAAGAACTCAAATCCTTTACTTTCAAGAACGAAATTACGTTGAATTAATCATGATTAGAGCGTGGGTGAATGAACTGAATGCTGTGTGAACTCACATATCTCTTAGGGATTGAACCCTTGGCGAAATCCGCAACCAAATCCTCAAGAACTTGATGAAATCTTGACCTTTCTCCTCTTTTCTAAAACCCTAGCGTGAATTATGATTGTGTAAACTGAACCAAATCAATTTAGACTCCTTATTAATTACTAAAAACTCATTAAATCTAATAGGGTAAGGAAAGGACCAAAATACCCCTCTTAAATCTGGGTAACTTTCCTTAAATAGATAGCCCGACTTCAAAAAGTCATATCTCCCTCATAGGAGCTCGAAAATTAGCAAACTTGGTGGCGTTGAAAAGAGGATTCCAAGACCTTTCATTTGATATCTTATGGGCGACCTAACTCGTCTCGTGCTGAAAGTTTTGGTCGTTTGAAGTTGACCCAAAACTTATACTTAGCATAACTTGCCAAATTTTCCAATTTAGTTTCTTTCTAATTCTAATTCTTTCAAATACCGAGGTATTACAAACAGGGAGCAACAACATCTATTTAAAGATGAGTACTAGAAAAGACAATAAAATATTCCGAGGACCTTCCTGTCAATTGACATCAACATTAAGCTTTAATGTTGAGTATTATAAAAAGAAATACCCGTTAACAGGATCACACTGCCTCTTATTCATAGTAATGTTAAAGTGTTAAATAATAATCTTCACAAATACATTCAAATAAAGAATTGGATGTCATCCTATAACCCCAAAATATCACACAAACCAAGTCATATTATGACATTCAAGAAGTTCTAACAATATAAATTGTAAAACGGCTATCTATAAAGAACTATATCAAATTTAAAACATTAACCTTCAGCATACAATGTTTTATGATTAGCTAATTGTGTATTGAAATAATTGTATGTCCTTTTTTTAATGCCATAATGCCAGCGATTTTGACCATAAGAAAACAACAATGGATATTGCAATGGGCCATAACATCCATAATAGTAATTTATCGATTGACTTCGATTACTATGAGTGTAAATTCGAATATGCGGTGTGAAAATTTTGTCATTTAATTGATCTTCTATCCAAATTGCCCCAACATTGGATATAGTTGGTAGGTTATATGTTCTTTGGTCTAAACTGGAACTTGAGTTTAGAGCAATATAAAATTGAGATAAATTTGAAACAATAGCTATAGATATTCAGAATACACCACACTATCTATACATTTAATTTGAATAGAAATATTTCACATAAGGAAGATAACAGTATGGTTAGCTAACCTTCTTGAGAAAATAATGAAGTGTTAATTGTAAGAGCGACAATACTATTTGATTAATGAAGGAGTTTTTGACTTTTCAATTCAGCTCTTTTTTCTCTTTGTTGGGACAAAAATAATTGCTTTCTCTCAGATGACATCTATGCATATCTAGTACATTGTTGTCACTAGTTCTTTCTTGGACTGTTGCAGTATCATTATTTTCGTCAATTCCTGTTTCAAGTAGTTCATGCTTTTTTAAATTAATTTATAGGTTAATGTAATTTGAAAACAATACATACAATTTACACTAGAAAAGAGTTAGTAAATGACTATAACAAGACAAATATTGGGATCAAATGACATACATTTGAGACATATCTTTCATAAGGTTTGAGGATTTGAGCCTAATTTGAATTTTTATGGAGACGTCAATGTAGAATTCACTGCCGAGTTCAAGTAGTAGTACAATGAAACACGTGAGGGATTTGAAAACACATAAAGAAACTATTTCTCTTACAGAGCGAGACACCTTGCGTGAGACGCAATATTTGATGCAAAAATTAATGGGAATATTGGGTCTTACAGAGGGAGCAACAACATGCAAGCAAAGTTAAAATTAGCAATAGAAAAAAACAAAATAAAAAGAAAACAATCAGAGAAAATACAGTAATTTATTTTCTTGGAAAAATTGTCGACAATCAGAGAAAATAGTGTAACTTATTTTCTTGGCAAAATTGTTTCACTGTCCACTTTAATTTTGCTAAGTCAAGATCTGAAGCTGTCACGATCTAGACCGTTGGAGAACCATTACTACTAACCAACTAACCCCAAAACTAAACATTTAAATATACAGAAGCAGGTTTAAATGCAAAACTAAAGTGGAGTTCCCATAAACTCCGGAAGTCTAACAATTCGATACTAAAGCAATACGGAAAAACACTCCTAGAATCTGAAAGTCAATGTACCAAAACATCTAAAGTTCAACAAGTCTAAGAAAAATGGGTACAACCCAAACTAAACATACGAATGAATCTAACTAAAAAGTCTGAGTCTGAAAAGAGTGGACTAAAACATAGAGGACCCATGGCAACCTGAAAGAACTGACTCACCCTTGAATCCGATCTTCCTCACTGATCTCCTAAACGAGGTCTGCCCATAGCCACCTGAAGATGCCCTATACTCAACAAAGAAGGAGCAAGTGTAGAATCAGTACACAACCACATTGTACTGGTAGGATCACACAACTATTTCAGTAAGTGAAACATGTATATAAGCAGTCACAACATAGTAAACAGGCATATACAGAACATATACAATATCAGTTATCATTTCAGAAGTAATGTACAATTCCACATTCTCAATAGTACGTGTATATGACAAGTCAATGGTCCTCTCATGGAACCCATACCGAGACTGTTAGTGTGCCAGACCATGATACCCGATCCAAGTTAGTGTGTTGGAACGTGACACCTAATCCAATATGTATGTTGGTACGTGACATTCGATCCCAATTAGTGTGTCAGAACGTGACAACCGATCCATTCAACATGCCACAGTCACAATCACAATGTACATTCTCATAATCATACAATCAATTGTTGATTCATGGCTTACAATCATTCATTCATACTCATTTGAATTCTATGTGATCAATAGTGCAACATTCGCATACATACATGAATTACAATGAAGCAATTACTAACATACATCACACAAACATTAAATCAAACCATCACCTACCTCGAACCCAAGCTTGAATCCTCCTAAGAAACTTGATTCACCCCTTTCCGGATTCTTTCCGCTTGTTCTTGGTCTACAAACACATAATTTCACACAAGGATCAATAATTAAGGTCTAATTTACCCAGATTATAACAAACCCAATAATCCAAGACCAAACCCATGATCCTAAGGTGCAGCTAGGGATTTTTCCCGCCATCAACTTCAGGCCAAAACCCTCCCCCAACGATAAATACCCATAAATTTATGTTCTACGAATCAAAAAATGAATTCGGGGAGTATAAACCTTACCTTTAGCACCAAAAGTCATGGAAAACTATCAAGAAATCGCCTGGAGTCGTCTCCTAACTCTTAAGAACGAAGTTTGCATAATAATGACCTTTTTGGGGTTTATTTCCGACTTAAGTCGCGACTGTCCCGCTGTGGCAGGCCCTATCCCGCTACAGCGGTCCCGCCCTAGCAACTTGCACGGAGACAGAGAGTCGAATTTAGAGTTTCAAATCCCAATTTCATAACACACCTTCGACCCATGACATTCAAAAGCTATTTGTTCATGCTAAGATCAGTTTCAGGAGTTCTACTCGGCTGAAATCAATTTTGCATAGTTGTACGGGTTCCTTAACGTCTTAGCTATCTACTCATGTGATCAAATTTATAATTAGATCTTTCATTCGTTACCAGATTTCCCTAGACCTCACCGACTCAAATTTCATCCAAATCTGGACTAGGCAAGGAATTTCCAAGTTACTACTCAAAAATTTTCTGACCCCAATTCTTTCTGCATTGGCTTTTCCCTAACGACAGAATCAGGTCATCACAGAAAGTAATTTGTTCGGGAAAAAATAGGTAATATGAAAGGAAAGGGGAGCAATAAAAAAATCAAGCGGTAAAAAAATCAAGCCAAAACTTGATTAACACTTTCAAGTTAGATACATATTTATTTCTATTTTCAAACATGCATGAGCAAATTACCCTTACAGTTAATGATATGCAGACCTAAACTCCAAAGAAGAATGAAACAGCCACCATTACAGGTATTTTTCAAGAGTTGGGCACATTAGAAAGAAAAATTGGGGGAGAAGGGAAAGAAAAACTTAATGTAGCTAATGAATACATCCACAAGGAAAATAAATTTTAAGTGAAACAGAGATTTAAAATGAATATGGTAGATTCTGTTGGCACCCAATTATGGACCTCCATAATATAAATTAATCATCGAGCTTCTTAAATTCCAAACAATTTGAAATAATTGACTTTATAAAATTTTAAATATTTTTCAAGTCATTTTAACTAATTTTGTCATGTTTATAATTCTTAAAAATTTTAAAAATAATTTATATATTCTATATAATTTTGTATATATTTATTATGTTAATGTTTGAAAATTGTCTCAAAAAGATTTTAGTATATTTAAATATTTGGTTGATTAGTTTAGCTAATTTATAGTTTATTTTTGAGATAATTAGTTTACAATTAAACTAATTATTTTATTTTGTTAAGATTAAGAAGTTTGTAAATTAATTGTATTAATTCTTAACTAAGTTTAGCTATTTTTTATTATTTTTGATTTTTAATTTTTAATTGACTATAATTTAGATTCATATGGTCAAACCTTAATTCAATTCGCAACCACAATTTTCTTTTATCCTAAACCCACTTCTTAGACCAAGTGTTAGACCTTTTCTTTTCAATTTCAACCGACCCAATTCCTTTACTTATTTGCCAGCAACTCAATTCTTTCTCTCAGCATACAAGCCCAATACAATTTCCCAATCCAACTAATTACCAGCCCAATTTAGTCATTTCAAAATACAAACAAACCCCAAGCCCATTCCAACATTACCATTCTTTCAACAACATACCATACGTACAATAGCACTCCTACAACAACCAGCAATGCGACCCAAATCACGTACAAACCCAAAATTGTCCCACTTCGTTCTTCTTCCTCGCAAAACCCAAAACGCGAAGAAACCCAACACACCTCATTCTTCCTTTCTCCACGACCAGTCCAGTAAATCTGGAAAAGCGAGCGCCCAGACCCGTCCCATCGTGATCGCCAACAGTAACATCCCATTCCTCACGTCCTCTTCTTCCCATTTTCAGGGATTTTTGAATCTTTTTCACTGTTGCGTCAAAAAGGACATATGAATTCAAATTTTGAATTTCAAAATCCATTTAATATCTCTCATTTCCCCCCTAAAATTGTGCCCTATTTTCAGCTATAAATAGCCTTTTCTTCTTCATTATTAGGGTGGGAAAAAAGGTTGGAAGAGAGTTGAGATTTTCAGTTGATACAGAGAGAAATATTTAGCAAGAAATAGCTAAAGGAATCACATACGAAATATGTTCGAGTTTATTTAAGCTCTTGCTTTGAAGTTTTCATTCAAAATTTCCGACAAAGTTCTAGTGGTGGTGGGAGCTTTATAGTGAAGCTTGTGATTCCAGTTCGCTGCCCCCGAAAAGGTAACCTCACCTCCTCTTGTATTATGTTTCAATGTAGCATGTCGTGTGTGTTCAACACTTAATACAAAGTCTGTTAGTAAGAGTATTTGGTTCTTTCGTTTAGCACTTGCTTTAATCTTGTTTTCGTGCGAGTTTTTGGACAGTAAGCGTGAGTCCAACATTTGTGAATGTTTACTTTGATATTATATATTGGTCCTTATATTTGTGAGCTCGATTTCGTATCTCTATAGTCAGTCGAGTTGCTGCCTCGTTTCACTCGAGATGACTTGATGTTCATCTAGTTTCAACTTAGGAATTACTTGCGGCCATGTGATCTGCTTTCTTCACTTGGGTCGTATTTAAATCTCGTAATCTATACTTAGTTTAGTCTTAATAGGGTGCCTTATTGAAGTGGCGATTTGTAGATTTATCTTTGAAGGTTTGATTACCATATTTGAGTCGTCGGGACCATTTTTGTTTAAACAATATTCCTAGTTTCTTAATTGATCATGTCTACCTTCCTTTCCTCAGTTTTAACTTCAATTAAGAAATGGTATTTGTTTAGTATTCATTTGGTTACTTATTAATGTCCAGAAGGTTGGAAAGTGCTAGCTCAAACTTGGATATAACATGAGTGGGCTGCATATCTCATTAGAATGCTAATTTTCTTTATTGTTTTATATCTTTTGATGCTTTTAAATGATCATGATTTAGTGCAGAATAATTGTTGATTTGTTAAATCTCTAGTTGTGGTATTTGTTTTAGTGAAAAGAGTAGTTTGTAGTTTTGCAACAATAGCATCCATATGTATCTTATAAGAGGTATGGTGATAGCTTCTTAATAACATTATGTTTTTCTTTTAAATGCATGCTTTACGTGGTGTTCTTTCATTCAATATTAACACTTGAATATTGGAATTAATTTTAAATTAAATAGATTTAAGTTCCTCTTGCATAATGTCTTACTTGTGAATGATGAAGTCTAAAGTGACTTCACTGTTTTGCTAGCTCAACTTGAATACAACATATATTTTCTTTTTCATGTTTAGCTTAGCAATATCTTTTAGTATATCTAGTTTTAGTTTGCAACTTATCTTCGTGACATGCATATTAGTATTTGTCTTTTCTTTGTTTTCATAGGTTAGCTACACTATTAATATATAAATTTAGGTAGCATGTGCAAAAGATTATTGTTTGCTTTTATCCCCAAAGGTTGTTACAATCTTCTCGGATATGGATATTTAGTTGTCCCTCTTATTTGTTATATACGAGTATGTGTTTGAATCTAATTGTTTTCTCCTTTCTCTTTATGCATGAATCCCATCTAGATGAATCCATTTCGACTCTTTCCCTTACATCCCCACCGAGCTATGCTCAACGTCTCCTTTGAGTCATCCTCATCAATGTCCGAAGAAATTGAAAGCTGAAACAGTCTTGGAAAGCAGAAAAAAAAGCTGTATACATTAGATATACACTGGTATACAACAACTGTGTACAAAAACGGGATTGAGCTTAAAGCCCAAAAATTTTCAGCGAAATTGGCCCAAAAGGGGGCCCAAATTCATTTCTCCTTTACTTTTAAATTATTTAATTGTCTTTATTTATTGTTTGTTTTTCTTATCATTAACTCTAACATTAGAATTGTTAATTAGCTTAATTAGATTCCCCAAAAGATGAGTTATTTTCTTTGTGTTGGTTTAATTTTAATACATTTCATGTTTTTGTGTTCATTTATTTTATTAATCAAGTATATTGGTCAAAATTTTATATCTTCAATTAAGTTAAACCTTTGGTTCTTAAAAAGAGATGTTCTTTAATGCTTTTCACTTAATCACATTTTATTCATTTTAATTTTTTTTTAAGTTAAAGTATTTTTCTCAAATAAACTTTAAAAATGTTAGTCAAAACCTTTTCATTTAATTAAAAAAAAAAACTTACTTAGTCATTTTCTAAAAAAGGTTAGTCAATTAATTTAAAATGATTTTCTTGATTTAATTTATTAAACTGGTTTAAATTATTATTTCAAAATGAATTAAATAAATTCTAATTAATCTAGTTTTATTAATATTTTAATCACTTGTAATTCATGTCAAATTTTCTATTAAGGTCCTCATTTCTTAAAAAATAAAAAAATTGTTCTTTGTTTAACTATTTTTTCAAAGTTAATTGAATATTGTAAATTATTTAAATGATAAATCATTATTCTAAAAATAGTCAATCAATTATTTTTTGTCAAGTCGTAGGATAACCGCGTGTTAACGGGTGCTTCAAATGCCTTAAAAACCTTCTTGAAGCGTATAAAAGAACTTCTTACCCATTTTCTCTAAATTTTTAAGGACTTAATTTGTTAGTCTTTTCAAATTAAGTTTTTCTTAATTTCTTTAAAAAATTAAGTGGCGACTCTTTCTAAGTATTTTTCTCAAATTTTTTTATACTTAGAACATTTCAAAAAGTAATTTTTTTAAATGTTAGTAAAATTACGGCAAAACAGAAATGGTGACTTCGCTGGGGACTTAATTAAGTTATAACCATAAGATTTGACTTATTTGACTAATTATTCTTAATTGCTGAATTGTTTATCTGCGCTTAATGTGTTTAAATTGATATAACTGTCATTGCATTCATGGCATTTCCAATTGTATGTATATTATATTAAGGACAGTTTCTGCATAATCACAGCCGGACTTTTTATACTCAACCCTTTTTTAGAAGGATCGGCAATTTATTGGTACGCCATGTGTCGAATGGTTGTCGTGAATTCTAGCCTAAGTTGTCCACTTGGTTTCCTGGTCTTTCTAAAAGCCATTTTTAGTCAATTAGCATAGAGCAAAACCAAATCTCAATTTTAGCGCATTTTGAATTAAGTTGATCCAACAACCAAGGCGTGTTGGGCTCATTAGAAGCCTACCTTGTGTCTAGTTGACCCATTGGCCAATAAAAAGACGATCATATTTATGTGTTTAAATTTGAAGGATGTATACGTTATTTGGCAAAACATTGTCTCTTGGGTTAGGGAGTTAGATTATAGTTTTTTTCTAATCGAAGAAGGAGCAAGTTATCATTACAAACAAAAACGTGGACAGCCGGAGATGACAAAAAATCCAGAGCGAAGGATCTTTCCATGGAAGCATAGATTAGGATTGTGCCTCTGCGCGGGACTGATATTTTGTATCCCTATTCCCTATTATGTATCCCCATTTAGTTTATTTGTAAAACTTTTATAAATTTGGGTTTTGGGAGTAATGGAATGTTTCAAATGACGTTATACATCCTTCAAATCGTTAGGCCTACCCTTGACACAAAAGGATCACATATTTGTATAAAACGCGCAGTATTTGTTTATTTGTTATAGCTGTTTGTGTAAATATGTTGATTTATTTGGAGATATTCTAGCTCACTCCTCTACAAATTGTTTTTAGAATCCCTAAGCACAAATGTCAAGTCACTGTCAAAAGTACGTCTAAGTACTTTTCGAGTCTTTAGATTCCCAACAAAATTTGAACTTCATTTTTCAAATCTTACTTTCTCATCTAAAAAAAAGGGTTAACCATTTATCTCAAATCGAAAAAAATTCAAGCTGGTCGAACTACGTAGGACCTGAATTCTCCTCCGTGAGATATGTATGCAGCTTTTCTAGACTCGGTCCCTATTTTTGAGAAATTTTATTTTTTCCAACCCTTACAAAAAGAATAGAGTTATATCTCAATAAAATCAAAAATACGACAATGAAAGATACAATCGACTTGTCTCAACTCAAGTCGACGTTTTTGATTCACTAGACTCAAAATCAAATAGACAAATTCCTATCGATTTAGTCCTTTTTCTATATATGGGAGCTAGTTTATCTTCAAATGAAGCAACTCTTATGTGTTTATAGTAATGTGTGTGATATTTTGTATTATTTATTATCGACACATACTAGCATATTTTCCTTTGAGTTATTTTTTCTTTGTCAGGTACCCAAAACTGATCTGTGTTGAGAAAATGGCTGAACATCCATACTTCACAAAGTCCAAAGACCTCAAAGATTCCTTCTCCAACCAATGTTTGTCAAAAGGCAAAGAGAAAATGGTTGAAAATGTTGAGAATACGGGTTTGAATGAAATTACTTTGAATGACCTTATCATTGCTGAACAGAACAAGTTGATTGCACAATTGTTCCAACAGATTGCTGAAATGGATAAGACCCGAGATTTGACGAATTTGGCTATCATTGCCAACACTCCTACTCCAGATAACGAAAGGCCTCCACTCTATTTTCCTACTTCGGATCCAATATCTGACCATTTCCCAAACAATTCGTCCACAGCTACGATTCCAAAACCTCCCATCATCGACTTAACCACCCCTAACTCAAATCATGCTAGCTCCTCACACCAAAAGTTACCTACTCCTCAAAATTCAAATACCAACGTTTTCCAGAATCTTCCTCCGATCCATCAAATCCCTACTCAAATTGTCCAAATCCATCTACCACTCAACCCATACCTCTAAAAACCGCATTCCATTTCCAATATCGCCAGAATTGTACCCTTTCTCTACTACACATTTTGAACTTGATGATTATGAGAAGGAGGAGAAGGAGTGAAATGTCATAAAAGGAAGGATTGAGCAAAGCATCAGAGAGGAAGTTATGAATGCAATGAGGGACATTCAATACACCCCAGACTTTGTGGGGTTGAATTATGAAGATTTGTGTCGTCATCCACATTTGGAGCTTCCAGAAGGTTTTAAAGTACCAAAATTTGACACTTTTAGTGGAGTTGAAAATCCTTTGACTCATTTGAGGGCTTATTGTGATCAACTTATTGGAGTTAGGAAAGATGATGCTTTGTTAATGTGACTTTTTAGTCGAAGTCTAAGAGGAGAAGCTTTGGAATGGTTTATTTCTAAATAAATCAAGCAGTGACCAAGTGAGAACGCTTTGGCTAAAGACTATATTGAAAGGTCTGGTTACAATGTAGAATTCATCCCTGATCGATACACTTTAGAGAGAATCGAACAAAATTCTACTGAAATCTATCGAGAGTACGCCTACCGTTGGAGAAGAGAGGCCGCAAGGGTTAGGCCTCCCATGACTGAGAAAGAAATTATTGAAATCTTCGTGCACATTCAAGAGCCGGAGTACTACAATAAGATGTTACTCATTTTAGGAGGAAAGTTCAGTGAGATAGTTAAAATTGGTGAAACTATTGAAGACGGTCTCAAGACCGGAAAAATCATCCGAATGACTCCCCAAGATGAATCCTTGGGACCATTGAGGAGGAAGAGGGAAGATGTCTCCTCTATATCGTTTAAAAAAAAATCAAAGAGACATGCCGGTCTCAATGTTCGAAAGCCTGTACCATCCAAAACCTACCGTTCAGCTCCACAAAATTCTCACTCCATCAAACCAGATTACAAAGCTCCACCACCATATTATCCAAATTACCAAGCTCCATTGCCAAATTACCCAAATTCTCAATCAAGTTACCAAGCTGCATTGCCAAATTACCCAAATGCCCCTCATAGCTACCAAGCTCCACAATACCAAAATTTCCAAACACCAACACCTACTCGCCAAAATCCTCCCAGTTACCGCCAAATACCTCATCTTCACGAAATAATTACAATCTTTCTTGTCAAGAGTTTTTGAAGAAACCTTCTCGAGTCTTTACTCCTTTGGTTGAAAGCCAAACCCAACTCTTTGAGAGATTGAAAGTGGCTGGTCTGATACGAACAATTGATCCAAAAAATGTCAATGTCAATTCCAAACTTTACAGGCCCTAGCTTCATTGTGCTTACCATTCCAGAGGTGCTGGACATACCACTGAGGATTGCATCAACTTGAAGCATAAAATTCAAGACTTAATTGATCAAAGAATTGTCACTCTTCAAGTTGTCAATTCTAATGCCAATGGTAATTTACTGATGAATCGTGGAGGATTCAGTATTAACATGATTGACCCAAAGTCTCAAGCACTTCCTCGTCGAAACGTCTCAAATTATCGTCAAATACCTCCCCCTCAGCAAGGCAGTTATGATTCCCCTCGTCCATGTCTTGAGAGGAAACCTGCTCGAAATTTTACTCCTCTCATTGAAAGTCGAACGAAGTTGTTTGAGCAATTGAGTGTGGCAGGTATTATTCATCCGATCAAGCCCAAGCTAGTTGATACTAGATCAAGATTTTACCGAGCCAATCGAAGGAGTGCGTATCATTCCAACAGTGTTGGGCATTATACTGAAGACTGTATTGATTTGAAGCACATGATCCAAAACTTGATTGATCAGAAAGTGGTCAGGACCACTGTACCCAACGTCAACAGTAATCCTATATTGAACTATGGAGGCATCACTATCAACATGATAGAGACGGAGGAAGAGTGGTCCAGGACAAAGACGATAGTTCCGGATCGTCTCGATTACCTTGAGAAAATTGTAGCTTCTCTAAGCATAAGTGAGAAACTCAATTTTACGATCACGACACCCCATCAAGCTTTTGCTTTAGTGTCAAGAGAGGGTCAGAACAAGAAGGGGATTAATCATGTTCCACTAAAGTCTTTGCCTTATTTATGCCAGTCCTTTCTAGTGGAGGAATATGGCAATGTTGACGGTCTTGGAGAAGAAATTAGGAATCTTTTTGAAGAAGGTGATGTTGCGCCCAAAAAGATGATCGAGACACCAGGCATACGAGATGCCGAGCCAATAGAGCGAGTTCTTAATTGGAATTCCACTCCACTCTTTATTCCTCGCTCAACTTGATAGACAAAGATGAATCTTATGTTATTTTCAAAATTAGTGGTAGTTCGAATGAGGCTCAGGACCCACCTCTTGTGTCGTTTTACCTAATTATGTTTTAATTTCCCTCGTAATGTTTTGAAAAAGGCAAAATGGCTCATGGTCATAGTCAAAGTTCGTATTTCCTTGTTTTCAATGAAGGTCTCTTCTATTGCAAAAAAATATTTTGCTTGCTTTAATTTTTCTATCTAACAGTCTTTGTTTTCGGTTTCAGTAAAAAATAATTTTTTAAACCTGTCAATATCATGTCATGTCACAAGTTGGATGAACAAAAATGAGGTAAACGAAGATGAGATTGAAGAGTATGACAAGAAGGTCATGATATTCAAACTCATTGTCAAAGATTTGAAACAGTTCGGGACTCAGGGTAAGTCGAATCTGGATGAGACAGAAACTGCAAATCTAGAAATGGATAACTGTGTCAAAGAAGTCGGAATCAGGGTCCATCTAGAGAAGCTCACAAAGAGAACTCATCAGTTTGCTTAGAAAATACATTGACGTATTTGTTTGATCACATGTCGTGGTTGAACATAGATATTCATCTCAAATTACCAACCAACGCAGATGCTATCAAGAGTTACGATATTTAAAGATTCAGAGTTTCTTTTATTTCTTTTTACTATAATCGCATCATTTGTTTGTAATCGTCATTTGTTCTGTAGTTAGAAAATGATTTTTTTGTAATGAACTATGTCTGACCTGAATTCTTGAGAATGAGATATGTAGGCGGCCTATGTCTGCTTCGGTCACCCCTTCATATATTTTCAATATTTCCCTTTTGTACTTGAACTACGTTTGACCTGAATTCTCAAGAATGAGATACACATACAGCCTATGTTGGCCTCAGTCGTTTCCTTATCAAAATTTCCTATTTTTGTTAATCTTTGAGAGGGGGAACTACGTTTGACCTGATTCCTGCATCAACGGAATACTTAGGCGCCACAACGGCTCGGTCATATATCCCATAGAATTTCTATTTTTTTTTACAATAGAAACTGGGACATAAATTTTGAGAGGAACTCAAAAATTCTGAAGAAGAGGATCTCTACAGCAAGTCAAGACTGAAGATACATTTTGAATTACAACTGGGACAAAATTTTTGAGAGGGTCTCAAATATCTACAAGTCATATATCAACTCTTTGAGATATCACAAGACATCTAACTAGGAAAGAATTTTGGAGGATGACCTCAAAAATTCCTTTAAGCATATTAGAAGTTTAAAGCTAACTTCAAATGATATCTGACACCGTCAAAGTTCATAGTCAACTGCAACAATCTCTGACACCTTTGGAATTCAGAGTCAATTACAAAACCTTTCAATTATAGCATATTTCGGAAGGATCGTGTAAGAAATTTCCCAAGCTTTAAGGAGTTTTGAATTCTCTAGAACAAGCTATCGGATACACCAAAGTTTCAAACCAAGGATGTTCATTTAAGCTATGCATGACATGACATTTGATAGTCACCTTTCCCGAGTTGAGTTTTGAAAATCTTGTTTTAGGCTTTGATATGTCAAACATTTCGTATAATTTCATCTTATGACTATCGAGAAGTAAGAGATCAGAGCGATCAACCGAAGATATATAGCAAGACAAGGAGCAAGTGACTGAAGAACTCAATACAGATCAGTTTGTTTTAAAAACTAACAATTTTTCTGTGGATGCATGGAAGTCATTGAAATTTTTTAGAAGAAAAGAAACAGTTCTGAATATGAGCAACAACACCTCATTCAAATTTCCAGCAAAGCATGAGTCACAATGAGTACAAATGTTCAACTATGAACAAGTGAAAACATCACTCTCAACATGTACAAGCATCTACAATGACATCAAATTACATTTTTCAGCATAAAGAACATTTGAAGAAAATTCACAAACTGTGTCGATATCAGATGCGATAATGTGAAACCCTCCCGGAGGAACATTTCTATAGTATTATCAAATGAAATAATACGACCACCCAGAGGGACATTTCTACAGTATTATCGAGTGAGATAGTACCACCACCGAGAAAGACATCATCGTTATTTTATCGATGGAATATCGTCATCCTTCCAATGGATCAACATCATCCTACTAATGGATCATTAATGAAGCATCATCATCCTATCAATGGATCAACATCATACTGCTAGTGGATTAACATCATCCTACCAATGGATCATCAACGAAGCATCATCATCCTATCAATGGATCAACATCATCCTGCTAATGGATCAACGTCATCCTACCAATGGATCATCAACGAAGCATCATCATCCTATCAATGGAGTATCAACACCATCCCACCGATGGGTCATCAAACATTATCCTATCAATGGAGAATCGACATCATCATCATATCATGTAGCAGAATTATCCTACCAGTGGATCATCATCATTTTATCAATGAAGCTTCGTCATCAACATCATATCAAGCCATCATCTACTCCGTCAAAATCGATGGAGGCTGACGTCACAACATTTATAAAAAAGAACATTTGCTGAATACGGAAAACATATCACTTCTCTTTTTAAATTATAGTTTCTGTTAACAAGTTTATTTCATTTCTTGTCGAGAACATCCAAGAGGATGAATTCTCAAATCAAACCACAGGTGTAGACGACATCAGAAAAGATGAAGCACAATGTGGAACTTTTCCTTAACACAAGCTAAGGAGCAAATATTCATCGAGCCATCCACCTCGTTACTGTTGGATAATCATCGACCCATCCACTCCTTACAGTTGGATAATCATTGAGCCATCTAGCTCGTTGCAGAGATCATCGGAGTTTGCCATGCAGAAAACAAGCAATGACATCTCCAGATCCTCAGCAAATCATGAGTTGTAATGGACATATTGTGTTTGAAAGCGGTATCTATTATCTTTTAATCTCTAAACTTCTTTATTTTCTCATCTAGTTGAAAGAAATATTTTTGTTTATCCATTAAGATATACTCATTTGTTATATGAATGATCTTTGTGTTTTTACTCAAGCTGCTAGCTAAAGCGGCACTATGTTTACTAATTATTTACTCTGAGCGTGCAGACATATACTGAAATACTTATATGACATATTTCAAAGTGAGAATGATTTCAAAACACTAAGACAATGGCACATCCGCAGAAATGTGCAAGAACATAACCAAAAAGTGTCGTAAGATATGTTACCACTTTTTTCAATTACAGTTTCTACTAACATGTTTATTTCAGTCTTTGTCCAGAGCATCCAAGAAGATGAATTCTCAAACCATAGGTGCGGACGCTATCAACAAGGATGCAACACAACGTGGAACTTTTTCTTAGCAGCGAACTGGGACATAGTCCTAAGAGGAGTATCAAACTCTTAGGACGCGAGCTGAGGAGCGACTTCCACCACAATCAAACCACACCCCTATCAGAAGGCATGTGGGTTTTTCTTTAGGTTTATAGGTTTTGGTTTCGTATCTAGAAAATTTTGATTTTTCACCGGGAGCAACTTTCTAATCTGAGTGACAATACACCAAGAGCTTTGGAAATTATGTCTGTGTTCTTACTAATAGATGTGAAGAGCTCCACATTCATGGTTAAGAGGTTGCAAGCCTCTTTTTCATACTCGATCTACTTGTCACTCCTCCAGAACCAAATGTTATCTTGCATAATAGATTTCCTTTTCACCGATCGAGTCGAACTACGAACAGTTTGATTCCTAAGGTCTAAGGATATGTAGGCGGGCTCAATGTTGAAAACTCGAATGTATCCCAACATCCTCTCTCAAATCTTATTCTCAAGCATTCCAGTCTCTTCATAAATCGATATCGGGATAGTTTTTGAATTCTTTCATAATCGTGCGTCAAATAAAGCGTATTGAATTACAAGTGGCCTGAATTCTCATATAGCCTGAGATATGTAGGAAATCCCATACTGGGGTTCGGCCATAATTCCTGAAGTTCGTACCAAAATCCCTTTCCTAAGGATGAAGATGTGGTCGGTCAAAATTGGATTCGTCAATTTCATTTGCCTCGAATTGCTTTCATCAATCCAAGTCAAACGAGGGACAATTGTTGACACCCAATTTTGGACCTCCACAATATAAATTAATCATCGAGCTTCTTAAATTCCAAACAATTTGAAATAATTGATTTTATAAAATTTTAAATATTTTTCAAGTCATTTTAAGTAATTTTGTCATTTTTATAATTCTTAAAAATTTAAAAATAAGTTATATATTCTATATAATTTGTATATATTTATTATGTTAATATTTAAAAATTGTCTCAAAAAGATTTTAGTTGTACTTAAATATTTGATTGATTAGTTTAGCTAATTTATAGTTTATATTTTTGAGTTAATTAGTTTACAATTAAACTAATTATTTTATTTTGTTAAGATTAAGAAGTTTGTAAATTAATTTTATTAATTCTTAGCTAAGTTTGGCAATTTTTTTAAAAATTTTAAGTTGAATACAATTTAGATTCATATGGTCAAACCTTAATTCAATTCCCAACCACAATTTTGTTTTATCCAAAACCCACTTCTTAGACCAAGTGTTGGACCTTTTCTTTTCAATTTCAACCGACTCAATTCCTTTACTTATTTGCCAGCAACTCAATTCTTTTCTCAGCGTACGAGCCCAATACAAATTCCCAATCCAACTAATTACCATGTGATATACCGCGAGTTTACGGTATTTCTAATACATTTCACTTACATGTTGTGTGTGTCTAGGACCATTTTATATTGATTTTTATGTGTTTTTATCATGTTTTGTAGGAAAGGTGTTCAGGCGCGAAAGTATAGAGACAACTGAAAGAAATGCAGAAACAGGGCATTCACGGAGGTGATCTACGGACCGTAGGTCCATTCACGGTCCGTAGGTGATGACCGTAGATCAGCAGGCATGGTATTGAGGACAAATCAGGGAAATCTGACCAAGTGTGGAACCACGGTGCCCATTGACGGTTCGTAGATTGATCTACGGACCGTACTGTTGATCCGTAGAGTGATATTGCGAGGGTTCCAGTACCTGATTTTTGAAGATTCTAAGTATGGAGCTACGGAGGGGATTGACGTACCATAGGTCGATCTACGGTCCGTACTGCTGGTCCGTCGTTTGCTTCAGAGAAGTTGATTTTTGGAAGCTGAAATAATTTCTAAGTCTCGAGTGACGGAAGGGACTTACGGACCGTAGATCCATCGACGGTCCGTAAATCGGTCTCGTGGATTGAAGACGCGTACCTGAACAAAACTTTCCTTAATTTGTTTCCTTTTTTATTTAGGATTTGTTTTCTATAAATAGGACATGTAAACCTCGTTTTTGGGGGTTAGACACTATTATTCTAGTTTTACTTTGTAACTTTGGAGATTAATTTGCAACTCTACCAATTATTGATTTCCGAGGTTCGTTTTGAAGATTTTGGCTTTGCAATTCAAGTTAAATTTCTGGGTTTATTATTCTCTTTACGTAAGTTTATGATTTCTCCATCTACAATTATGAATTGTGTTCTTGCCAATATAAGTAACTAAATCCACAACTAGGGTTGTGGGAACCATGAGCGATTAACAAAGTATGAATAGCAAATAAGCAATTCTTGACTAGTATTTTGCATGCATTGATAATTCTTTTATTTAGAAGTCTTTTTAACGGTGGCCAACGTAGAACTCGCCTTGTTTCTACTTGCCGGACCAAGTAGGTAATTAACAAGAAAAGAATTATAAACATAGATTTAATGTGATACTATCTAATAGGCTAGTGTCGATTGGTGCGAAGTAATAACTAAGCCAAACATCGAGTATGATGTCTAATATGAGGTAAATGTAAGGGTTAGTAAATCATACACACGTAGCCAGACCAAGGTGCGGGGTGAAATTCTCTAGATGCCGGACCAATGATTTAGAGATACCTAACTTATCACTTTGCATGTAATACACTAGAAAAAGATTGATGTTACTAGGATTACTGCGTTATGAGATTATGGGGAACACGTATACCTAGTTATTTCTCTTATCTTGATAACAATCAAAGTTGAGTTTGATTATTGATTACTTATTAAGTTCTTACTATTTGTTTCACACAAGCACAATCCCCCTTTAATTACCTGTTTCTGGAAATAATTTGACTAATTGAATATAATTGTTGGTTAAAGTAAAGTCTAAACCATTTTCCTCGTGGGATCGATCCCAACCTACAAGTTAGGTTCTTTACTTGATAACGATCGCTTATACTTTTGTAAGGAGGTGTAATTTGAGTGTATCAAATTTTTGCGCCGCTGCCGGGGAATTCTGGCTTTTAGATTTGTTTTTAACTATATTATTGAACGTTAGTCAAATATTTTCTAATTTTACTTTTTTTTTTGTTTTTGTCTCTCTCAGGTTCCGACTCTAGTGTATGCCAAGTACATGGAGCCAAGGCGAACCACTTACTCCGTACGATCCAGAGTTGAACAGAACTTTGCGAAGAATGAACAATCAAGGACTTCCAGTTAATCCTATCGGAGGAAATCTAGACGAAACAGTTGAGTTACAACAGCTAAGAGTAGTTGGTGGGGAAAACCGGGGTCTAGCTGAAAATCAATTGGGAGATGCAGTGAGAGTGCATGGTCCACCAGGCCCACAACAACATGACAACTATCGGGGCAACATCGATATAGCAGACTCTGATGGACCCATTGTCCTACCCCCTCTACCCCCAGGGCACACATTTGTGGTGACTAGTAGTTTGATGCAGATGCTTACAGCACGAGGCTTATTTTCAGGATCGCCATCAGAGAATCCACATGCTTACTTGGCCAAGCTAAGGGTGGTTTGCAAAAGTTGTGTAGGTAGACCAGACTTGGATATGAATGTCATTGGATTAAGAGTGTTCCCTCTGTCACTGACATGCGATGCTGCAGTATGGTTCACCGAGCTTCCGTATAACTCAATATTCACATGGGATCAACTGGCAGAAGTATTTAAAGCAAAGTACTATCCAGTGTCTAAGAAGCTCAATCACAAAGATAGGGTCAACAATTTTGTAGCATTACCTGGGGATTCTGTGAGCAGCTCGTGGGACAGATTCATTGCATTCGTAAGAAGTGTTCCAAATCACCGTATTGATGATGAGTCGTTGAAGGAATATTTCTATCGAGGACAGGATGATAACAATAAATCAGTTCTTGACACTATTGCTGGAGGTTCATATGGTGATTGTACATATGCACAGATTGTTGAAAAATTGGAGAGGATCTCTCGCAACAATAAAGCGTGGAGCACTAGGAGGTCAGATACTGGGAGAAACACATTTGCCATTCATAATGCAACTGTTAACTCTGCTGATGATATTCGTGAGGAGATGGCTCAGATGAGGACAGAGTTGGGGTTGGTATTGAAGCATGTGAGTGGAGGAGCAGAAAAGGTAAATGTTGTAAACTACTTAACTAGAACTCCACCACCAGTTGAGGAGTGTTACTATGAAGAGGACACTTATGCGGTGAATGATCAGACGGGGGGTTTCCGACCAAATGCACAAGGATCCAACACGGAAAATTGGCGCCAAGGTCAAGGGAACCAAGGTCAGAACTATGGAAATTACAACCGAGAGGGTCACTATGTCCGAGATGGAAACTTCAATCACGACAACAACTACAACAGGAACAACTATGGCAATAGAAACGATCGGGTTGGACCTTATGTTCCCTCTCAAAATCTAGAATCTGGTGCTAGGGAAACTGGCGGCAAGATGGCGCGTATTGAAGATATGTTGCAGAAGATGATGAGAAGGTTTGATGCAACTGATGAGAATCTGAAGGAGATGAGAAGCGACTTGTCTGGTATTGGACAAAAGGTGGACGCCCATGCAGTGTCAATAAAGCATCTAGAGTAGCAGATGACTCAGTTGTCTACTACAGTGAACCCCACTCACTGAACC
>NW_026020010.1:0-2908 GCF_900185275.1 Solanum verrucosum
CTCCGGCTCCGCGAGTATACCAGTATGTCATCAATGAAGACAATGACAAATAAATCAAGGTATGGCCTGAACACACGTGTCATCAAGTCCATGAAGGCGGCAGGGGCATTAGTCAACCCAAACGACATCACCAAGAACTCATAATGGCCATAACGAGTCCTAAATGCGGTCTTAGGGACGTCCGCTGCCCTAATCCTCAACTGGTGGTAGCCGGATCTTAAATCAATCTTAGAAAATACCACGGCACCCTGAAGCTGATCAAACAAATCATCAATACGAGGCATGGGGTAACGGTTCTTCACCGTCACCTTGTTCAACTGCCTGTAGTCAATACACAATCGCATAGTACCGTCCTTCTTCTTCACGAAGAGGACTGGGGCACCCCAAGGTGATACACTAGGTCTGATAAATCCTTTACCCAAGAGATCCTGAAGCTGAACACTGAGCTCCTTGAGCTCTGCAGGAGCCATCCGATATGGCGGAATAGAAATAGGCCGAGTACCTGGCTCAAGCTCAATCGAAAAATCAACATCACGCTCTGGGGGTAGGCCAGGTAGATCAGTAGGAAACACATCTATGAAGTCACGAACAACAGGAACTGACTCAACCGGAGGAACCTCTCTACTCACATCACGTACATAGGCCAAATATGATAAGCATCCGCTAGCCACTAGCCTCCTAGCACGAATAAAAGAGATAACCCCAACTGGTGTGCTACCACGAGATCCCTGCCACACCACCGGAGGAATACCGGGAATGGCTAAGGTAACAGTCTTAGAAAAGCAATCTAAAACAGCGCGATAAGGGGATAACCAATCCATGCCCAGAATCACATCAAAATCAACCATGTCAAGCAATATAAGGTCAGCCCGGGTGTCACGCCCCTGGATAGTAACTAAGCAAGATCGAAATACCTGATCCACTACTAAAGACTCACCCACAGGGGTCGACACACGCAACGGCGCTACCAGAGGCTTAGACATCATACTCAATCGAGAGGCATAGTAAACAGAAACATACGAAAAAGTAGAGCCTAGATCAAATAAAGCCAAGGCGGGCTGCTGGCATAATAACACTGTACCTGTGATCACATCGTCCGAGGTCTCAGCATCTGCTCTAGCTGGAGCTGCATAAAAGTGGACCTGGACTCCCCTACCCTGTGCATCGGCTCTGCCCCCTAATCTGCCTCCTCCGGGGACCACCCCGTATACCCTGGTGACCACCCCTACGGTCCTGTCCCTGGCCTCTGCCTCTAGCTGGAGGTGCTGGCGCATGCCTAACTGCCTGTGGAGCGGGTAAGGGCTAACCTGCGATGGGGACACTCGCGGGCCCAATGATCTAACTCCCCACACTCATAACACCCCTGGGACTGTCGACTGAGAGCTGGAGGTCGGCTACCCCGGCCAGAAGAACCCATCTGTGAACTATCTCGGTCCCGACTAGGACCGGCACTAAAACCAATATGGCGGTGCTGATCACCCTCCGATGCCTGGAGAGAAGCCTGGAAGGGGCTACTAGACTGCCCGACTGAAACCTCTGCTGGGATCTATCCATAAGACTCTCGAGGTCTGAAACGGCGCCTATCATGGCTATCCTCATGTCTAGCTCTCTTGCCGCTGCCCCCTTGGGCCTCGCGACGGAGCTGCTCGATAGTGCGGGCATGGTCCATTACATCCAGAAATGAGCGGCCCGCTGAGACTAAAGACTGATTCTCAATCCGCAACTGTAGTCTCAAGCCCCGAACAAAACAACGAACCCTCTCCTCCTCAGTAGGTAATATCATGGCGGCATGCCTGGAGAGCTCGTGAAATCGGGGCCTCATACTCTGATACTGTCATGGAGCCCTGCTCTAACCGAGCAAACTGATCTCTGAGCTGATCTCTGATGCTCCTGGGAATAAATCGGCCAAGAAGGCCTCTGAAAACTCAGTCCATGTGACCGGTGGAGACCCAGCTGGCCTGGTCTCTAAGTATGTACGCCACCACTGCCTGGCCGGACCGTCTAACTGGTAAGCGGTGAAGTCTGCTCCTCTCGACTCCACCAAACCCAAAGTCTGTAGCCGCTCGCGGCAAGTAACTAGAAACTCGTGGGCATCCTCCCCCACTGCCCCAGAAAACCTCGGCGGTGATAGTCTAAGGAACACCCCGAGCATTTCTACTCCCGTAGTGGCATGACGCCCTCCAAATCGTCAGGCTGAAACAACCGGTGCCGCTAGCTGCTGAACAACCGGTACCACTGGTGTAGGCTGACTCTGCGGTACTGGAACGGCTGGAAGATGGGGCCTGCTGCATACCCCCAATGGCAGCTAGTATCTGTACGAGCATCGCCTGTATATCTGGAGCTTACCACAGGGCTCGGGCGGTGGCTGGGCTGGTCCCGGGCCCATCGGTTGCTGCTGTGCTGGAACTGCTGGTGGCTCTATCACCGGCTCCAGAGTTTGTTCTCGGTCCTGGGCTGGTGCTGTAGCTCTGGCACGACCTCGAGGTCGGCCTCTACCCCTAGCTGGGGCCCTACCACGCGTGCGATCCATCCCTATAAAAGAGTGATACAAGTAAAATTTCAGAAACCAATAAGACATACAATGCACGACAGTGATACAAAGGCAACACGTTCCTAAAGACATCCTGTAGCCTCCCGAAGATAAGTAACGGACGTCTCCGTACCGATCTGCAGGACTCTACTAGACGTTAGCTCTGTACAAGTGAGACCGACGAACCTGGAGCTCTGATACCAATTTGTCACGACCCGATTTACCAAGTCATGATGGCACCTACTATAAACCCGCCAGCAGGTAAGCCAACCCGTAACCCGGAACAACAAGTAATGTGGTCTGAGGTAGAAATAAACAAGAGTAGGCAAATAAACAATATAAAACAGGCGGACACAAACCAAAAAACCTAGATATACA